>NC_091455.1:109971095-110238595 GCF_027789765.1 Dendropsophus ebraccatus
GGGGGGCCATCTATAAAGGAGGGGGGAGAAGAGAGAGGGGGCCATCTATAAAGGAGGGGGGAGAAGAGAGAGGGGGGACATCTATAAAGGAGGGAAGAGAAGAGAGAGGGGGGCCATCTATAAAGGAGGGGGAGAAGAGAGAGGGGGGCCATCGGAGGGGGGAGAAGAGAGAGGGGGGACATCTATAAAGGAGGGGGGAGAAGAGAGAGGGGGGCCATCTATAAAGGAGGGGGGAGAAGAGGGAGGGGGGAGAAGAGAGAGGGGGGCCATCTATAAAGGAGGGGGGAGAAGAGAGAGGGGGGCCATCGGAGGGGGGAGAAGAGAGAGGGGGGACATCTATAAAGGAGGGGGGAGAAGAGAGAGGGGGGACATCTATAAAGGAGGGGGGAGAAGAGAGAGTGGGGCCATCTATAAAGGAGGGGGGAGAAGAGAGAGGGGGGACATCTATAAAGGAGGGGGGAGAAGAGAGAGGGGGGACATCTATAAAGGAGGGGGGAGAAGAGAGAGGGGGGACATCTATAAAGGAGGGGCGAGAAGAGAGAGGGGGGACATTTATAAAGGAGGGGGGAGAAGAGAGAGGGGGGCCATCTATAAAGGAGGGGGAGAAGAGAGAGGGGGGACATCTATAAAGGAGGGGGGAGAAGAGAGAGGGGGGACATCTATAAAGGAGGGACGAGAAGAGAGAGGGGGCACATCTATAAAGGAGGGGGGAGAAGAGAGAGGGGGCACATCTATAAAGGAGGGGGGAGAAGAGAGAGGGGGGACATCTATAAAGGAGGGGGGAGAAGAGAGAGGGGGGCATTTATAAAGGAGGGGGGAGAAGAGAGAGGGGGGACATCTATAAAGAAGGGGGGAGAAGAAAGAGGGGGGACATCTATAAAGGAGGGGGGAGAAGAGAGAGGGGGCACATCTATAAAGGAGGGGCGAGAAGAGAGAGGGGGCACATCTATAAAGGAGGGGGGAGAAGAGAGAGGGGGCCATCTATAAAGGAGGGGGGAGAAGAGAGAGGGGGGACATCTATAAAGGAGGGGGGAGAAGAGAGAGGGGGCACATCTATAAAGGAGGGGCGAGAAGAGAGAGGGGGCACATCTATAAAGGAGGGGGGAGAAGAGAGAGGGGGCCATCTATAAAGGAGGGGAGAGAAGAGAGAGGGGGGACATCTATAAAGGAGGGGGGAGAAGAGAGAGGGGGGACATTTATAAAGGAGGGGGGAGAAGAGAGAGGGGGGACATCTATAAAGGAGGGGGGAGAAGAAAGAGGGGGGACATCTATAAAGGAGGGGGGAGAAGAGAGAAGGGGCACATCTATAAAGGAGGGGGGAGAAGAGAGAGGGGGGACATCTATAAAGGAGGGGGGACATCTATAAAGGAGGGGGGAGAAGAGAGAGGGAGGAAATCTATAAAGGAGGGGGGAGAAGAGAGAGGGGGGACATCTATAAAGGAGGGGGGAGAAGAGAGAGGGGGACATCTATAAAGGAGGGGGGGAGAAGAGAGAGGGGGACATCTATAAAGGAGGGGGAGAAGAGAGAGGGGGACATCTATAAAGGAGGGGGGGGAGAAGAGAGAGGGAGACATCTATAAAGGAGGGGGGAGAAGTGAGGGGGGCCATCTATAAGGGAGGGGGAGAAGAGAGAGGGGGCCATCTATAAGGGAGGGGGAGAAGAGACTGTATGAGGTGATAGTGATATATGTACAGTGGAAGTTATTTAGTAGCAGCGGTGGTGTTAGTCAGTATGTGATGGTATTAGTCAATGTGCGGTGGTATTAGCCAGTGTGCGGTGGTATTAGCCAGTGTGCGGTGGTATTAGTCAGTGTGCGGTGGTATTAGTCAGTGTGTGGTGGTATTAGTCAGTGTGTGGTGGTATTAGTCAGTATGTGTTGGTGGTGTTAAACTGAGCACAGTGACCGAGGGCAGAAGCAGTCTGTCTCTGTACACTGTGTAGTGGTGACAACCTGTAACTGCAGCTCAGCTACACAGTACAGAGACAGAAGCTTCCGACCCTTATTTACTGTGTTATTATCTGTAATTCCAGTCATGGCCGTGATGATACAACATGTAGCCGCGCTGCACTCACAACATCGTCTCATAACTTATCACCGCACGGCGAGTGGGCCGAGTTGGCCTGTGTGCTCGGAAATGCCAGGGCTGATTTTTAGTCCCAGTCCGGCCCTGCAAGCATCACAAGGTTAATGTGATACATGCAGAGATTACATGCAATTGTTTTCTTATTAAAAAAAAAGTAATAACATAAAAGTAATAAATAAACCTCAGCTGTTTGTACTTAAACCTTAATTATAAGTTTCATTACTATAAAGAGATAATCATTCAGACTTTTACTTAGGCAACAAAACAAATTCAAGATTTGGGCTATGTTCACACAACGTGAACATCCGGCCGTTCCATAACGCCAGCCGGGTCACGGAACAGCTGGTCTCTGCCAGGATCATCGCCGCCAGAACTTAAGTACCGGCCAGATGATCTGTCCGGCCGCAGAGCTCTGATGCGAGCGTGCCCGCGCTGATGATCAGCGCGCACCCGCATCAGAGCTTCCCCCGCACACTATGGAGCGAGTGGCCGGAGCCGCTCGCTTCATAGTGTGAACTGACAGGGTTTCCTATGGCCGCAATTCATTGAATTGCGGACGCAGAAAACTGACATGTCAGTTATTTGTGGGCCCGCACGGGATCCCGGCCGGAGCGTATACGATGTGTATACGTTCCGGCCGGGATCCCATTGAAACTAAGGCATTGTTCCACCACGCAAAAACTATGGCCATTGTTGCCATCGTGAACATAGCCTTAAACTGATGGGGGGATTTTTCTTCAAGCTGCTTTTTGTTAAAAATGTGCAAGGTTTACCTTTTCCTACTTTTAAAAGTGGCCACGCTTTAGGAGTATTGGCCATAGCCTTCTACAATCCGGTAGATTTACCATAATTGACACCAGAAATTGGTATTTGTTATGGTACGTTTACACAGAGCAATAATTCGACCAATCGAACAATTAACAATTACGTAACAATGTGTTTTTTTTTATAACTATCAGCGATTAGAAAGAACGGTATGATATTCAGAAAAATTGTTATTGCGATCGTTTTAGGATCGCTTAAGCCTATTTCACACACAGGGTGAATCAGTGAAAGACTGTTTACACAAAGCGATCTGCAAATTTTTAGCGAATGACCATATGAGAACATGTTGAAAGATCACAATGAACGATTGCTTGCTTGTCGCTTAATTGTTTGCTGTGTTTACACAAGCCGATTATGGCTCAAATGCAATCGTTATCGCGAAAATTCGAGCGATAACAGTTTTGCGCACCATAATGTCACA
This sequence comes from Dendropsophus ebraccatus, assembly GCF_027789765.1. Taxonomy (NCBI): domain Eukaryota; kingdom Metazoa; phylum Chordata; class Amphibia; order Anura; family Hylidae; genus Dendropsophus; species Dendropsophus ebraccatus. The sequence goes on from NC_091455.1 coordinate 109,974,427, forward strand.
TAACGTCTATAATGTCTATAACACGAGCTCATAGACCAATCTGTTGTTTAGTATAAATTAGTAATCTTTTTTTTTTTCATTAGACTGATCTTTTCCAAGATAATTGGGGAATATTTCACAGAGGAAGGCCACACAACTGCTATGAAGAACATTGAAAAAAGGGCGCAGCACAGAGCTTTTTGTTTTACTTCCTTATATCATAACTTAAGCCACTTTAACTATAACAGAAAGTTTATTAATTTTATGGTAGGACCAATTATTGGTGTTGCTGTGAAGCCCATGATTTTTGTGTATGCATCTGTGTGAAAATGAGGTTGATCGTGCACCTGTGTGAGTGCAGCAACTAGAGCAGGGGTCCCCAAACTTTTCACACAGGGGGCAGTTCACTGTCTCTAAGGCCGTCGGAGGGCCGGACTATAAAAAAAAAAAAAAAAAAAAAAAACTATATAATATAGTTATAATGACCCCCTACAATGTCCCCCATATAGTAATAATGTCCCCCATATAGTTATAATGACCCCCTGCAATGTCCCCCATATAGTTATATTGTCCTCCTGCAATGTCCCCCATATAGTTATATTGTCCCCTGCAATGTCCCCCATATAGTTATAATGCCCCCCTGCAATGTTCCCCATATAGTTTTAATAACCCCCATAGAGTTATAATGACCCCCTGCAATGTCCCCCATATAGTAATAATGTCCCCCATATAGTTATAATGACCCCCTGCAATGTCCCCCATATAGTTATATTGTCCCCCTGCAATGTCCCCAATATAGTTATGCCCCCCTGCATTGCTACAAAAAAACAAAACAAAAAAAAAAACATTATACTCCCCTAATACTGTGTTCATCTCTTCTAGCCTCTTCAGCCGGTCAGTCGCCAGAGGGATCTCCCAGCAGGAGCAGCGACGTCATCACTGCCCCTGCAGGAGGATCCCTCAGAGATCATGTCCAGGTTACATCCCAGGCGGGGGGGTTGGTGGTCCGTGCGGCGCGGAGGAGGCTGGCAGCAGGGATAACATCTGACACTGCTCCAGGATCTGCGGTCCGTTGCACCATACCGCAGATCCCGGAGCAGGACCGCAGATCTCGGATCAGTGTGAGATGTCAGCCCTGCCGCCAGCCTCCTCCGCGCCGCACGGACCACCAACCCCCCCCTCCCGCCTTGGATGTAACCTGGACATGATCTCTGAGGGATTCTCCGGCAGGGGCAGTGATGACGTCGCTGTACCTGCTGGGGATCCCTTCGGCGGGGATGTCGGCAGCAGTGTGGATACGGGGCAGGGGCTGGCGTGATCCGGAAGTGGGAACTCTTTTTATTGGTGCTCAGTGAGAGCAGTCTTCTCACTGACCACCAATGAAAGAGTTGTCCCTTCCAGAAGTGCATCAGGGGCCGGATAAAAAGGCCCCGGGGGTCCGCATGCGGCCCGCGGGCCGTAGTTTGGGGACCCCTGAACTAGAGGAATAGATTACTCTGCTAGATGGATAGCCTGTCTAGCCGGAAGAAACAAACTGTTGTATTAGTATACACTACGTGTCTCTCTATGTTTGCTAGCACGCTTCCTATGTTAGGTGATGGTATATATACAAGTGGACTGTCAAGCAGTCCAAAATCGTGCCTCTGCCTTGTTTGTATCCACACAGTGATGGTCGGTGTAGGTGTCACTCACCCAGCAGTGTGGTTTTTCTTGATGTTCTCCACATTGGCTGAAATTACCTCCCGGATATATGAGTAGTATTCGGCTGTCTGAGTCCTTGAAAATACAGTATACATGGGGGGGGGGGGCGCGATCCGGCCGGTAACACTCCTCTCTCCCACTGAAGAACTTTGAACAGAGTCCTTCAGATTCCAACGTGATGTCACGTCTCCTATGAAAGCCTGGAATGGTCAAACGACCTCTAACATGTTTCGAGGGATACGCCCCTCTATGTCAAGAAGAAGAATTTTTGTGTATGCACCTTATTAAAAGAGAGTAATCCTCATATTCCCCCTTTACATCACATGATGTATACCCCTTTAAGTTATAAAGGTCTTTTGCTATGCCCCCATTGACAAATGTATACCTTTCATTTTAAAGGGGTTATCCGGAAGGGTGAAAAACATAAGACACACTTCCCTTGATCCAGCACTGCTGCCCATATTCCGCTGCTCGGTTCCCCAGTGTGTGGCCAGTTCTGGGGTTTGAGATTTGACGTAGAAGGTCCGATCAGCCATTCAGTGGCAGAGGTGGGACACCATTGCAGCAGTTGAATAGATCATGTCTCACCTGGAAGCAGCCATACATCGGGGACCGGAGCTGCAGAATATGAGCAGCAGTGCGGGTGCAACTACTAGACAAGTTGGTGGGAGATGAACAAGTTTTCTGGTAAACAGACCAGTATTGTTATTGCTAATGTCATTGCTGGGTCAATGTGGTCTGTGGGTGATCTAGCCATGATTGAGAGAGGCCAGAGTCTAGCTATCAGCAATGATAGCTAGACACAACCATAGAATGTTTTGCAGTCAGGACTGCAAACACTCAAAAATAGGTATTGTAATATGTGTCACACATCACTACACTACACGTGATCACTACCCCTTTAAATTGAGCACAAGCTGTAATGATAGTATGAGCATGAATAAGATCACCAGGAGTAGTCCAATGCATTAAAATGTATACATGTCAGGTGCTTTTATTCTTGGAGAAGCAATAAAGATGGAATAATTGTATACACACTGGTGGAATTGGAAACTTCACTTTTTTCTTCTGTATTGTCCTAACCAAGGATGGAAGGTAGCACCTGACCAGGAGGATTTATGGAGGAGGTGAAGTGTTTGTCACTTATAATAATAAGCTGCAGGTTTTCTGAACACATGCCTTACTTACCTATAATTTTCAATGTGTGTGTAGGGGTGATGGGATATGGATGTATATGGTGGGTTTGTCCACCCAGTGTTTTATAATTAACAAAAATGCACTCATTATATAGTGACTCTCATAATGAACCATAAATAAAAATATATGTACAAGTTAGATAACATGAAAAGTAATTAATGTTGTACCAGATTCAAAGGGTAAAATATTTTCTTTTTTAGTGTATGTGGCATTTTTGTAAACTCACTAGGGTGCATTTATATAAATATAGTAGGTGGTATTTAAGTTGTCCCCCTTTTCGTGACTACAAATAAGCTGTGTTTATCATTCAGGGAAAAGTAGTCCTTACATATGTTAAATCACCGCTGACATAGCTTGCAGTATAATGCTATTCTAAGTTTTATCCAAAAGTGCAAGTAGCAATCAAGTAAACAATGTTTTTTTTTCCAGACTGAAAACTTTACACAAATAATAATAATATACTTTGTAGTGTTTGATTGACATAACTGCTGTTGAACAGTCCAAAACATGTTCATACATTATAAATAACATTCTCTGAACTTCTCTGTGCTAAAAATGTAGTAGTGTAGGAGATATCACAGTCCACTGTGTTTGACTAACAGTACTATATGAATTATGTAAGTATTGATGGGTAGAGTAGACAGATCAATAGAGTATTTTAGCCTGTGAATCAAAAGTAGAAACATTACCAAGCAATGCCCCAGCATAAAGTGTTTGGCTTTTTATTAGTTAATTGGATTTGTTCCAAGGGGAAATTATTGTTAGTCCTTTATACTTTAGCCAGTTACACACTATATATTTATTTTAAACCTCAAACATCTAGAACACCCAAACATAATACTAACTTATAGCCCTATTTCACAGAACGATTATCGTTCATAGACTCGCTCCAACGACCGCTCGTTAACGAGCACTTAACAATTTTTTTAAGCGAACGATAACACATAATACGAGTGGGAACGTGAACGATATCTGTAGTGTAACGATTTTTTTGCGGTCGTTACATCGTTACATGGTCGTTTAAATCGTGGGAAAATGTAGGTAGACATTTCAAGAACCACTGAAAGATTTTTTTATTCAACGAAAAGATTAGCGAATTATTGTTGAAAGACCAACGATTTTTTTCGACATGTTGAAAAAAAATAGTGAACGACTCAACGACTGTTTCGCTGTTGTCGTTGGCTCGCTTACAGCTATTCCACAGAACGAATATCGTTAACGAGTGGTCGTTTGAACGATTTTATGAACGACAATCGTTCGAAAAAGTTCAGTGGAATAGGGCCTTAAGGGTAGGGAGTGATTACCTACAGGGGGATGCCTACATAAGATTATGATACTATTATATGAATCTACCTACATGGGAGGCTATACAGCCAGGAGATGCCTACATAAGATATTGTGCCTACTAGGAGCATTAAATTCTAAGGGGACTATCTACCAAGGGGATTCTACAACTGAGGGCCTACCTGCACAGAGAAGCCTAGCTTGTATGCTATCATCATTTATACGGTCTTCAAAAGCTAGTGTAAAGATGGTATTTACCAATATATGGCCAATGTATTGAGGATATTGATCTATAGCAGTGCTTCTCAATTTCAGTCCTCAGGCCTCACCAACAGGTCATGTTTTCAGGATTTCCTTAGTATTTCACAGGTGATATAATGACAGTTGTCCTGGTGTGATGGTATTACTTGTCCCTTGTATACTGTCATTATTGATAATACCGGTCTTACTAGGTTTTGCCAGGAAGTAACCTGCTGTAATGTGCAGTAGCAGCGGAGGAAAATTTAACAATACTCATCCACATGCTGTGACTAATACCCATGGTTCAAAGTGACCTGCACTGCAGGTTCTATACCCCAGCATGCCAGTTATTATTATAGATTTCACCCACTGGGTTTATTTTTTTCAATGCAAAGGTTAAAATCGTCAGAAGACTTTGTGCGATTTCAGCAGGTCCCCGCAATTACATTAGTTGTCAGTAATTTGTGCTGTTTGTAAAGGGCGAACTAAGCCTCTCTCACCTAAGTACCTTCATAAACCTGGAGCTGACCTTGTTGAAATTATATGTTAAATTGAAATTATAATGGTTCATAAGAGATGTTTTCACTTAAATGGTGTAAAAGAAAAATGTGGCACTTGCCTCTAGCAGGGGCCTTACCAGAAATGGCGGGGCCCCATAGCAAACTTTTGATTGGGGCTCAACCTCCCCCAACTGACCACAATGCCAGTATAAGGAGCAAAAATGATTACCGTCACACTGTTAGGCTATGTTCACACAACATAAAAGGCTGGCCGTTCCGTGACCCGTCCGGGTCAAGGAACGGTCGGTCTCTGAAAAGATCATCCCGGCCGCAGCCGTTCGCTTCACAGTGTGCACTAACATAGTTTTCTGCGGGCGCTATTCACTGACATGTCAGTTGTTCTTTGTGGCGCCGCTAGGGATCCCAGCCGGAGTGTATACTATGTGTATATGCTCTGGCCAGGATCCCATAGACTGAGAAGCCATGATTTTATGAAAATATACGTTGTGTGAACATAGCCTTACTGACCAAATCCTGTATACTGAGACTAATATTACCAAGAATACCAGTATAAAATACCAGAAATACCAGAATATAATCCATTCTACAAAGATCAATACCACCTCATAAAGTGACCATAATTCAGTAGATATCAGCTCTGCACAAGCTCTGTCCACAATAAAAGTTATTACAGTGAAGTTACAACCAATGACTCACAGGGGGCATCTTCTCTGAGTGAATTACAGAGGGTTTCTTCTCCAAACACAGTTGCCCTTCTTTGCCTTTCTTCTCCATCCGGCCTGGGCCATCATCAGCCATGAGTTGTCACATCATAAAAGCATTTTAGGCTCCTTATTCATGCACTATCATCATCATCCTACACATATGTATTGCCCAGTCTTGCCCTTATATAGTGGTTAGTCTCCTCTGTTTACATATAGTAGTTACGTCTCTCTGTGTCACTATCCCCCCAACCCATCTCTTTGCAGCTATATAGAAGTTAGGACTCCCTGTGTCATATCCCCCATGAATCTAATTATCTAATCACCCTCTGAAAACTTACCCCCATTCTGTTAGGTAGCATATCTCCCCCTATATAGGCATACCCATGTTATTTGTCATATCCCCCCTCCCCAATGAAGGCATCTCCCAGTTATTTGGCAACCCCCCCCCCCCCACCGCCACCACCTATGTTGGCATCCCTCTGTTATTTTGCAACCCCTCATCCCCCATGTAGGGATCCACCTTTACTTGGCACACCCTCTCGCCCCCTATGTAGTCATCCCCCTGTTTTTTGGAGTATGTCCCCCTATGTAGGCATTCCCCCTGTTATTTTTCATACCTCCCCCTTATGAAGGCATCCCCCTGTTATTTGTCATACCTCCACCTTATGTAGGCATTCCCCTGTTATTTGTCATTACCCTGTTGTTTGGTGTACTTCCCCCTATGTAGGTAACGCCCTGTTATTTGGCATACTCCTATCCCCCCATGTAAGCATTCCACGTTAATTGCCATTGCTGCTACCCTTTTGTAAAAAAAAATATATATATATATAGCGTTGCCTTTGATTAGGAGCATAATTCATTCTAGGACTGTGATTGTAACCCAAATCACTTTTAAACCAAAGCAAATTTTCCCATAAGAAATCACTGAAATGCAAACAATTGGTTCCATACCGCAAATATAATGATTTTTTTTTAATTCTGAAAAATGTGTATAACAAATGAAACAAACATTTAGAAACATCTGGATAAATCATATTATAAGTTACTGTACAGTATAGCAATCAGCATGTGGAGTATAATGTATTGTAAGTGCATAAACCTGAACAAAACTGCAGCAATTTGTAGATACAGGATAGAACTGCAGATCCCCCTAATGTAGTACTGTAGTTAAACAGGCTAAAATAGAGAAGCAGGGCTGCTGTCAGAGATCTGTGTGGTCACATGACAAGAAGAAGGAAGGGGTGTCTGTTCAGCATGGACCAATCAGGAAGTTAGAATCACAGAGCTGTGCAGGAGGACAGTGACAGAAACTTTTCTATACAGCAGTGTGAGTGGCTGAGTGTAAGTGCAGGCACATGGAATCGAGAGGATGGGAAACACAAGGGTTGACAGAGACTGCTGTGATTTAGAAGAAGAGAGAGACTTCCTGGGTCAGAGTACAGTGCTGTAGACCCCGCTATGCAGACCATGACCCTCCCCCACTCCCCCTTTCACCCAGTACAGTGAGCTCTCAAGGATTCTGGCTAGGTGAGAGTTTCAAACTGATTTTTCATGGTAAAAATGCATTTTTCTGCTAATAACACAAAGTTTCTTAAAATCGCCTGTATTATTGATTTCTGCAAAAAAAAAAAAAAAATTTAAATTACGCTGACACTTTAAGTTAAACCTACTAGATGTAGCATTTAAAAGACACATGAATAAGACATCAGAACCAGAAACTAGTTGGTTTTACTTTCAGGTAATTTTCTGTATTCCATAATAAAAAGCAGTGAAAAAATTATGGATGAAGCAGATATATATTTTCTTATGGTTGTTAATGACTGTGCTTGTGTTAAACTACACCAAGATCAATTTTTCATATAACATTAATGACCTAAAATAAAATGTAAGGTATCAGCTCACTGACTTATTGATGACCAGCCTCAATTGATTTCTATTTGCAAATTACATGCTGCAAAAGGTAATTTACTTGAAAATAAGAACTGCACTCCATGAAAATTATAGTGTGTTTGTTGCATATATTTTCCATCTCTTTGACAGTCTGTTTTTTTCAAGCTGATTAAAGCAGCCTATTAAGGGACCATTGAAGCTTAATCATATAATTTATAGGCTTCCTTAAGACCTAACTACTAAAGAAACCACTTCTGCTTTGGATGTCACTTTGGAAGTCTCGAATATGATTAACAATTATTGTGCAGTCACTTCAGTGTTGCTGGAAAAGGATACAGGTTTTCATTTAAATATATATTACACCAATGTGCTGCTTGCTTTAAATGTAAATCTATCTATCTCTTTTTATTTATGCAGAGCTATATTATTTTCATATGCATATTTATTTCTCTCTTGTATTTCAAATTACATAAACAAGGGAAAAAAGAATTAAATATATATACAGTGTATATATATATATATGTGTATATATATATATATATATATATATATATATATATATAACAAAAAAAATGCATATGAATTTGAAAGCAAGAACTATTATTTATGCCCAGAAGGCAGATAGGAATAAGCAGCCTAAAAGTAATTTCACTAGTGATGACTGGACTACTTCACAAAGAATTTTCCATTAATCACATTTTAATGTTTTATTGAAGTAAGCCACATAAAAAGAATTATTTATGTTTTGTTGGTCAGCTTTGAGAATATAATGACTTGTGAAGGTATTCTGTAAACCATAACAAAATTGTTTTTTTCACATGAGCCTTTCTTGCTTCATGGTTATTATTATGTTCTTAAAATGTAGACCTAAAACAGAGATGATAATTAGGCATTCCTAGCTGTAAAATGTATTTCCATGTAAAACCCATCTAACTTTTTATCCAATATATAAAGCAATGGTTTTTAACATGCTGTATGCAAACTACTAGAGGTACATGTTGCAACTTGAGGGGGTACATGCTGTGCCTTTAAGAAAAAAAAAAACTTTAGTAGTTTTGGTAGAATTTAGAGTAGTGTTGCTAGCATTAAACAATGTCCAGAAGCACCATTCAATGCTGCTCTGCAGGCCATCCACATACCCACCATCCTTTCCCCAGCAGCGTCATCAGCCCCCGTCCTGTACTTACTAAATGTAATTATTCCCTCCATAAGCACCTCCCACTAGCCACTCTTATGGAGTACAAACCAGCCTTTATCCTTCATGGAGTCCACAAAAGCCATCATATTTTCCTGACTTATATGTTGCAAACCTGGCTACATGGGGCTTTTCTGGCTAGAAGGTAAATACCTGGCTACAGACATGGCTATCCAATATACTGACAACCCTGGCAAGAAGAGCACTAAACAAAGTGGCAGACAAGAGTCCAATGGTCACTATAGAGTAGCTCAGAGATCCACAGCTTAGATAAAGCCACAGCTTAATCTACAGGGATGACATTAGCGCACAACCCCCAGACCACCCACATCCCACTGTTGCACCCAGCACTATATCTTTGAGCGCCTATAGTCTAAGACAGCAACACTGACAGAGCGGGAGCCATTGGCACTCTCCCTGTCAATCACTCTTGTGGTTTAAAGGGAATGTGTCACAAAGAAAAAAAAAATTGGAAAGTGTTAAAATTACATTTGTTGTTGTTTTTGGTTAATTTATATGTGTTATTTATATTTTTTACATGTAAGGAAATATGAAAAATTAATCATCTAATTTTTCATATTTCCCACTGATGGCCCCTAGGGGAGCTCCAGCAGGTAAAAAGTAACCTGAAATACAGTTGCTGAAAAGAGGCAGTCTCTGCTTTACTGCTGTGACATCATCACCTCCCCCTTCTTTTCACAGAATAAAGAGGGGAAAGGAGCAGTGCCATTTTGTTGTTTGTATAGCAGTACAGATACTGATAGAAGTGTGTCCCCAGCCAACTTCATAATACACCTCCGCTCTGCTCCAGATGACTCGAAAATCTGGATAAAGTCCTGCAAAACTTCACCCAGGACTATATCCCACTTATCCAGACATGCAGAGCAGAACTCAAATGCAGCCAGCTGACAAGCCGACGGCCGTGCGGAGCGAAGCACTTCACAACTACCATTAATTTGCTCCTCCCTGATGTACACTCAGACAGGCAGCTCATACACGCACACCCATATGGGGAGATCTAACGCGCACACCCAGACGGGGAGATCTAATGTGCACACACAAACGGGGAGATCATACGCGCACACCCATACGGGGAGATCTAACGCACACACCCATACGAGGAGATCATACACGCACACCCATTGCGGGGAGATCATACGCGCACACCCATTGCGGGGAGATCATACGCGCACACACCCATACGGTGAAATCATACACGCACACCCATACGGGGAGATCATACGCGCGCACCCATACGGGGAGATCATACACGCACACCCATACGGGGAGATCATACACGCACACCCATACGGGGAGATCATACACGCACACTCATACAGACAGATGGGTCTCCTGACAGCTGCTCCTGGTGCTCCAAAGCTACCCTCAGATCTCCGTCCACATGCAGCTCCCCGCTCAGGCTCCAGTAGCCTCTGACCATAACACACACCTCAGCTGCTGTAGAACCTCCATACTACATCTCAGCTGCGACAGAACCCCATACTGCACCTTAGCTGCTGCAGAACCTCATACCACATACCTCAGCTGCTGCAGAACCTCATACCACATACCTCAGCTGCTGCTGCAGAACCCCTTACTAGACCTCACCTGCTGCAGAACCTCATATACACCTCAGCTGCTGCAGAACCTCATACCTCAGCTGCTGCAGAACCTCATACCTCAGGTGCTGCAGAACCTAATACCTCAGCTGCTGCAGAACCCCTTACTAGACCTCAGCTGCTGCAGAACCTCATATACACCTCAGCTGCTGCAGAACCTCATACCTCAGCTGCTGCAGAACCCCTTACTAGACCTCAGCTGCTGCAGAACCTCATACCTCAGCTGCTGCAGAACCCCTTACTAGACCTCAGCTGCTGCTAATTGTTTGGGAGCTAAAATGAAATTCTTTGCCAGGTCATATATATATCCCATCTATACCATGTTAGCCTTGCATTACATATGCAGATGCAGTGTAGTAGCTATACAGGCAGTGTCCTGACATTGGGAAGGAAGGGGTTAACACACTGGCAGCTTTTCTCTTTATTACTCTGGTCACTCTGTGACACTTTTCTGCCTCCTCCATTCACTATCTCCTGAGACCGAGCTCCCCTGTCCCAGCATGTAGCTCTGTAGTCTCTGTGCGTCCCCTCCCCCATCCTCCTGCACAGAGCTGAGTCCTGCCGGCTCATTATCAGATCAGTCTCACAGCCCGAGCAGGAGGAGGGGAGAGCGGCTAGCTGCTGAGGATAGTGCTGGGCACAGTGCACCTTCTCTGGTGGCTCCAGCAGTATGGCGTCTGGCTCCCTCTCCAGCTCCCTGTATGTGTGAGCTGCGCATGTCAGCTCTCAGCTACATTGTAGCAGACCGGACGGGAGCCGTCCATTGACTCCAATGTACTGAGGGCTGCCATAAAGCACTTGTGTATGTGTCGTGCAGGGAGACATACACAGATGCAATTGCAAATGGCAGCTCCCAGGCAAGCACATGATTGCTAATTTTACAAAATATAAAAACAGGAATCAAAGTCTAACTATTTTTAAAGATATTAATTAAATGAAACAAAAATAATAAAAAAAAGAAAAAAAATAAGTGACACATTCCCTTTAAGGCAGTGCTTTGGCTGTGGTCACAAGAGACCACTCTCTCCCTGGTGTGCAGGTGAGTATAATTTTTTTATTGTTATGGAGGATGCCTACCAGAGGGATATGAGAGGGGGGGCTAGCACACAAGGGGTATATGCTACTGGGGGCAGTACACAATGGGTGAATACTACTGGGGACAGCAAACAAGGGTTTTATACTAAGGGGGGCAGCACACAAGGGGAATATACTACTGGGGAAACACACAAGGTGGCTATACTAATGAGGCAGCAGATAGCAATCTATACTACATTGGGATTGAACACAGAGTCCTTACACTGTACAAGGCCTGCACTGAAGGGCCTAATACTATATGGAACTGCACAAACGGCTCTATATTATATTGGGACCTTACTACTATATTGGGGCACAGAGCATACCTAATTATTATGTGGGGGACACAGGGGCATAACTCCTATATAGGGGGACAGGGGACCTAACTACTGTATGTGCTGAAGCCTTAAACGTTTCTTTGTCAGAGTCTGCAGAGAGGAATTTACAGCCAAGGGAAGACTTTAAGATGGCCCAGGCTGAATTGAGAGAAAAAGAAAAAGACTGATCAGAGAAGACGCCACATGTGAATGGTAGTGGTCATGGTGTGATGGTATTATGTTATGGTATCATTGGTGATATCTTTCTGTTTAGAGCAGTTTGGAAGCAATATGCAATCATTGTATGGTGGTAAGTGTGTTATAAGACAACTACTGTATGTATGTATTGGGGCATTTGATACTGTGTGGGGGTACTTTCAGGGCATTATACTATGTGTGGAGCAAATTCCTATAGGGCCCCATCTACCCTGCAGTGGGCATACTTGGCTTGGCATTGTATCTGTGTGGGGCTGAATACAAAGGGACACCATACTAAAACTCCATGTTTCTTTACACTTCCCAATTACTTGCTACATTGTGTTCAGTGGCGTAGCTATAGGGGTCGCCGGGGTCGCCATGGCGACCGGGCCCCTACGCTAGGGGGGCCCGCACGGCCCCCCCTTGCCACTTGTGACAGTGTCACTTTAAGCATCCCGAGAAGCTGCGGCCGCGCAGCTTCCCGGGATGCACAGATCGCTTTGATGTTCCGCCCGCACAGTGAGCGGGCGGAACATTAAAGCGATCAGAATACAGGAGAAGGACCTGTTAGCGTCCTCCTCCTGTATTCTCTCCCATAGGCCGCCGGCACTTCATACCAGCAGCCTATGGGAGGCCGGGCCGTGACCTCTCCGGCAGGCGTGAGGATGTGACGTCATCACGTCTGCCGGAAGTCCCGTCCCTGCGGCTCGCAAGATGGAGCCCGAAGAGGAGGAAGAGCTGCTGCCTGCAGCCACAGCGCGGATTAGGTGAGTAGGATGTTTGTTTTTTTTAGGGGCACCTCTGGGGGCATTATTAGTATATGGGGGCACCTGTGGGGGCATTATTAGTTCTTGGGGGCACCTCTGGGGGCATTATTATTGTATGGGGGCCCCTCTGGGGGCATTATTAGTTCTTGGGGGCCCCTCTGGGGGCATTATTATTGTATGGTGGCACCTCTGGGGGCATTATTAGTATATGGGGGCACCCCTGGGGGCATTATTAGTTCTTGGGGGCACCTCTGGGGGCATTATTAGTTCTTGGGGGCACCTCTGGGGGCATTATTAGCTCATGGGGGCACCTCTGGGGGCACTATTAGCTCATGGGGGCACCTCTGGGGGCATCATTATTGTATGGGGGCACCTCTGGGGGCATTATTAGTATATGGGGGCACCTCTGGGGGCATTATTATTGTATGGGGGCACCTCTGGGGGCATTATTAGTTCATGGGGGCAACTCTGTGGGCGTTATTAGTTCATGGGGGCCACCTCTGGGGGCATTATTAGCTCATGGGGGCACCTCTGGGGGCATTATTAGCTCATGGGGGCACCTCTGGGGGCATTATTAGTTGATGGGGGCAACTCTGGGGGCATTATTAGCTCATGGGGGCACCTCTGGGGGCATTATTAGTTCATGGGGGCACCTCTGGGGGCACTATTAGCTCATGGGGGCACTTCTGGGGGCGTTATTAGTTCATAGTGGGCAACTCTGGGGGCATTATTAGTTCATGGGGGCACCTCTGGAGGCATTATTAGTTCATGGGGGCACCTCTGGGGGCATTGTTAGTTCATGGGGGCACCTCTGGGGGCATTTTTAGCTCATGGGGGCCACCTCTGGGGGCATTATTAGCTCATGGGGGCACCTCTGGGGGCATTATTAGCTCATGGGGGCACCTCTGGGGGCATTATTAGCTCATGGGGGCACCTCTGGGGGCATTATTAGTATATGGGGGCAACTCTGGGGGCATTATCAGCTCATGGGGGCACCTCTGGGGGCATTATTAGTATATGGGGGCACCTCTGGGGGCATTATTAGTTCATGGGGGCACCTCTGGGGGCACTATTAGCTCATGGGGGCACCACTGGGGTCATTATTAGTTCATGGGGGCACCTCTGGGGGCACTATTAGCTCATGGGGGCACCTCTTGGGGCGTTATTAGTTCATAGTGGGCAACTCTGGGGGCATTATTAGTTCATGGGGGCACCTCTGGAGGCATTATTAGTTCATGGGGGCACCTCTGAGGGCATTATTAGTTCATGGGGGCACCTCTGGGGGCATTTTTAGTTCATGGGGGCACCTCTGGGGGCATTATTAGCTCATGGGGGCAACCTCTGGGGCATTATTAGCTCATGGGGGCAACCTCTGGGGCATTATTAGCTCATGGGGGCACCTCTGGGGACATTATTAGCTCATGGGGGCACCTCTGGGGGCATTATTAGTTGATGGGGGCACCTCTGGGGGCATTATTAGTTCATGGGGGCATTATTAGTTCATGGGGGCACCTCTGGGGGCATTATTAGCCCATGGGGGCACCTCTGGGGGCATTATTAGCTCATGAGGGCACCTCTGGGGGCATTATTTGTTCATGGGGGCACCTCTGGGGGCATAATTAGCTCATGAGGGCACCTCTGGGGGCATTATTATTGTATGGGGGCACCTCTGGGGGCAATATTAGCTCATGGGGGCACAGCAGGGAATCCTACATACAGGGGGCATCCCACATTCCTACTCACTTTACTGCACATTACACCAAACAGTGCAGTTACTATGGGAGCCTACAGGAGGGAGAAAGGAAAGGAAGCTGCTAGAAATGTGCGGAGCCTAAATTGTTTGTCTCGCAGGTTCTAAGGGGATAAAACGTATCTGGAAGGAATCATCTTGGAGGACTGGGCCGGATGGAGAGGAAAAGGGAAAGTGACGCCTCAGATCAAAGAAGACGTCACCTGTGAGTCACTGTATGACGGTTTTCTTATTTTGTAGAACATCATTTAGTAGGGGTGCCCCGAGGTGGAAAAGGTTGGGAAGCACTGCGCTAATCTGTCCCGCTGCGCCCGCTGGCACATGCTGTCATCTGATTGGGCCTCTTACCTAATCAGATGACAGCAAGTACCAGTGCCCCCTCCTCCAGACATCTGCCTTGGCGGCCCAAGCTATGTCCTATGGCCGTATCTTTACCGCGTTGAGCTCCAGCTTGTGCTGCATCTACATTATCTGTACTCAGAGATATCACTGTGTTATCTGTGGTGTTACATAGGACTGCAGGGGACATCTACTACATGATCTGTACTCAGAGATATCACTGTGTTATCTGTGGTGTTACATAGGACTGCAGGGGACATCTACTACATTATCTGTATTCAGAGATATCACTGCGTTATCTGTGGTGTTACATAGGACTGCAGATGACTACTACATTATCTGTACTCAGAGGGATATCACTGTTATCTGTGGTGTTACATAGGACTGCAGGTGATATCAGGTGACTTCTCCAGGTTGCAGAAGTTCAAACTTCATCATGCCCTGCTGACAGTTTATAATGGGAGTTGTAGTTTTGCAGCATGTGGCTCTTCAGGTTGCAGCACTACAACCCCCATCGTTTCCAACTGGCAGTTCATGATGAGAGTTGTAGTTTTTCAGCTGTAGAGTCAAAGATTGGAATCAGGGGCGTAGCTAGGGGTTCAGCCTAGGGGGGGCGAGCAAGTCTGAGTGGGCCCCCAACAGATTATGTTACCCAAAGGGAACCTCGCTTGACAACAATGCTTTCTAAATAATAAAGGGTATATTCTGCTCCATTACTCATAGCATAGTGAATTAAGAGCAGTGTTAGAGGCTTCTACATTTACATATATAGACACATAAAATGAAACAGTGACTTACAAGGGGTGTCTTCTCATCGGAGTCGCTCACTATCCCAATGTCATGGATGTATGGGCAGTATAACAGGTTCACCTGAGATCTGTAGTTAAAACTGTAAAAAAAAGTTAAATCCATTATGCAAAGACTATTATTTTCCCTATACACTGACTGACCCATATACCATAGAGGTAGATAATTTGCATTCTGCTTAAGACAGGTGCATCACTCACAGGGAGGTACCGCAGGCTCAATCACTAGCTGCCACTACAAAAGACCTCAGGCTTCTGCACCCTGCTCTCTCTGATCCGAATCACAGCTTTCTGATTTAAAGATACTTGTCCCTTATCCTGTAAGAGACTGGGTGGGGGGGGTCGGACCTCTGCCCCCATTCCCCCCAGGATCTCCAGATCAGCCCCCAGCTCCTCTATGAAGCTGCCAGAGAGAACTGGGCCAAATAGGGTTAAATCAGAAAACCACTGTTTTCCACATGTCCAGCTCCCCCTGGTTTCCACATGTCCAGCTCCCCCTGTTTACCAGCTCCCTCTATTTCCACATGTCCAGCTCCCCGTTTCCACATGTCCAGCTCCCCCTGGTTTCCACATGTCCAGCTCCCCCTGTTTACCAGCTCCCTCTGTTTCCACATTTCCAGCTCCCCCTGTTTCCACATGTCCAGCTCCCCCTGTTTCCACATGTCCAACTCCCCCTGTTTCCACATGTCCAGCTCCCCCTGTTTCCACATGTCCAGCTCCCCCTGTTTCTACATGTCCAGCTCCCCCTGTTTCTACATGTCCAGCTCCCCCTGTGTCCACATGTCCAGCTCCCCCTGTTTCTACATGTCCAGCTCCCCCTGTTTCTACATGTCCAGCTCCCCCTGTGTCCACATGTCCAGCTCCCCCTGTGTCCACATGTCCAGCTCCCCCTGTGTCCACATGTCCAGCTCCCCCTGTGTCCACATGTCCAGCTCCCCCTGTGTCCACATGTCCAGCTCCCCCTGTGTCCACATGTCCAGCTCCCCCTGTGTCCACATGTCCAGCTCCCCCTGTGTCCACATGTCCAGCTCCCCCTGTGTCCACATGTCCAGCTCCCCCTGTCTCCACATGTCCAGCTCCCCCTGTCTCCACATGTCCAGCTCCCCCTGTGTCCACATGTCCAGCTCCCCCTGTGTCCACATGTCCAGCTCCCCCTGTGTCCACATGTCCAGCTCCCCCTGTTTCTACATGTCCAGCTCCCCCTGTTTCTACATGTCCAGCTCCCCCTGTTTCTACATGTCCAGCTCCCCCTGTTTCTACATGTCCAGCTCCCCCTGTTTCTACATGTCCAGCTCCCCCTGTTTCTACATGTCCAGCTCCCCCTGTTTCTACATGTCCAGCTCCCCCTGTTTACCAGCTCCCCCTGTGTCCACATGTCCAGCTCCCCCTGTGTCCACATGTCCAGCTCCCCCTGTTTCCACATGTCCAGCTCCCCCTGTTTCCACATGTCCAGCTCCCCCTGTTTCTACATGTCCAGCTCCCCCTGTTTCTACATGTCCAGCTCCCCCTGTTTCTACATGTCCAGCTCCCCCTGTTTCTACATGTCCAGCTCCCCCTGTGTCCACATGTCCAGCTCCCCCTGTGTCCACATGTCCAGCTCCCCCTGTGTCCACATGTCCAGCTCCCCCTGTGTCCACATGTCCAGCTCCCCCTGTTTACCAGCTCCCCCTGTGTCCACATGTCCAGCTTCCCCTGTGTCCATATGTCCATCTCCCCCTGTTTACCAGCTCCCCCTGTGTCCACATGTCCAGCTCCCCCTGTATCCACATGTCCAGCTCCCCCTGTGTCCACATGTCCAGCTCCCCCTGTTTACCAGCTCCCCCTGTGTCCACATGTCCAGCTCCCCCTGTGTCCACATGTCCAGCTCCCCCTGTGTCCACATGTCCAGCTCCCCCTGTGTCCACATGTCCAGCTCCCCCTGTGTCCACATGTCCAGCTCCCCCTGTGTCCACATGTCCAGCTCCCCCTGTTTACCAGCTCCCCCTGTGTCCACATGTCCAGCTCCCCCTGTGTCCACATGTCCAGCTCCCCCTGTTTACCAGCTCCCCCTGTGTCCACATGTCCAGCTCCCCCTGTGTCCACATGTCCAGCTCCCCCTGTGTCCACATGTCCAGCTCCCCCTGTGTCCACATGTCCAGCTCCCCCTGTTTACCAGCTCCCCCTGTGTCCACATGTCCAGCTCCCCCTGTGTCCACATGTCCAGCTCCCCCCCCTGTGTCCACATATCCAGCTCCCCCCCCCCTGTGTCCACATATCCAGCTCCCCCCCCCCCCCCCTGTGTCCACATATCCAGCTCCCCCCCCCCTGTGTCCACATATCCAGCTCCCCCCCCCCCTGTGTCCACATATCCAGCTCCCCCCGCTTACCAGCTGGGTTGTCTGTGTGCTGCAGCAGTCCGGCACTGACCTTGTGCGCGCGCGCGGGAGACGGAACAGCGCGGCGCCAGAGGTGATTGGCCGGTGGGCGGGCCAGGGCAGCGCACGCACCAGCAGCGGTGCGCTAAGGCCGTACGCATCTGATTAAGATGGCGGCGGCCGGGGGAGCTGCGTCAGCATGCCGGGCGGCGTGTGGCGTAAAAAATCAATAGCGATCTGGGTGGGCCCCTGCCAGAGTGGGCCCGGGGGCAGCCGCCCCCCCTGCCCCCCATCAAATTTTGCTACTGATTGGAATACAATGATTAGACAATGACACAGTACAGTCCATTAATTATAGGGGGCAGTAGTGCAGTACATGAGGTGGAGGCAGTGACAGGGCATTAGAACATGGTGGCACATTAGAGTAATTGGATATAACGTTAGATAGGACTTTGCCTGATGGGGGGGCCCCAAGCTAAAATTTTGCACCAGGGCCCATCAGCCTTTAGCTACGCCCCTGATTGTGTTGGCATGTCACGTAAAATTCAAATAAAAAACACATTTAACTTTGGGAGTGACAATGTAACATAAAAAAGGCGGAAAAGTTCAAGAGGTATGAATGCTTTTTCAAGTCTATGTACAGTACCTGGCTAATGTAGACATTATTAATGTCTGCAGGATGCATTGTTCCTGGCTACAGGGAGCATTAAACCTAACAATAGGGGAATTAAAAGGGAGTCTGGGGTCATTATTATTTTGGAAGGGGGCATTTTCTAATAGCTACAGGGGCAATGTATCATGCTACAGTTGCATTATGTCTGGCTAAAGGTTGCATTGTGACTGACTACAGTAGGGGCATGATTACCGAGAGATACAGATTAGTGACAATGTTATGAGAGGATCTGATGAGGAAAGTAACACAGACTTTATACATAGCCTATGGTTACAGTATGAGCTTGAACTTATTCAGTCAAATCTTATATTTTAGATATAGCATATAGCTTATATCTTTGGGGGATCTTGGCTAGAATATTTAGTCAGTTGGGGATACTTGTTAGAAATAGATTAAGACTTCTGTAAAAAAAAAACAAAAAAAAACAGTTATTACTTAGGCTATGTTCACACTTTGTAAGAGAACGGCGTTCCGTGACCCGGCCGGGTCACAGAGCGGCTGGTCTCTGCTAAGATCATCCCAGTCGGTACTTAAGTACTGTCCGGATGATCTTTATGGCCGTAGTGTTCTGATGCAGGCGCATCAGCCGGCGCATGCATCAGAACTCCCCATAGGACACAATGAAGCAATGGAGCTTAATTGCAAACCGCACCTGAACTGGAGACAAGAGTCGTGTTGTCTCTGAAAGAAAGTGGCCATGTTTTTGTAACACTGGATAACCCCTTTAAGTTGCTCTGAGCCTGGATCAAGGCCTAAAATGGCAAGTGAGATACCATATGAAGGTCCAAAGGTCAGATTGTGTGTTACCTTACTAATGACTCATGGGACAGAACCTAAAGCAGCACATAATCACAAGCCTTTGGTTATTACTGCAACTTTTATTCAGATATATTCCTTTGAGTGAGATAAACCAAGCCTTTTGAACTTGCATATAAATTTATTAAAAGCCATCAAGCTTGAAGTGTCTCAACTGAATATAATGTCTGTCAAATTATTGCTGTGGGATTACACCAGTAAGACAGATGCCACTGGGCCTCTTGTAATATTAACAACAGCTTGCAAATATGCTCACCACACAGAGGGGTTAAACACGAGGCCAATTGTATGGCTATGTGCTTAATTTTATGCATTCTTTAGAATCAGCTTAAAAAACAAACCTTACCTTTGGACATATAGAACAAGAATTATGACTGCAAATGAACCAGAATGATGGCACAATTTGCCCCAACATGGCTTACATGACAGGTCATCTATAGAGATGAGCGAGTACTAAAATGCTCGGGTGCTCGATACTCGAGACAAATGTTTCCCGATGCTCGTTTTAAGTAACGAACCCCATTGAAGTCAATGGGAAACTCTAGCATTTTTGCAGGGGACCAAAGCTCTGCACAGGGAAGGTTGCGTGAAAACCTGGAAACCTCAAAAAATGATGAAAACAACATGGAAATGGACAGGAAACAGCAGGGGCAGCATGCATAGACGCCTCTGGGGCTGGCTGATTGCAACATTATGCCAAATTCTGGGCAACAGCCGGGTGGTGGCCCTAAAGACAATTTTGCTGACCCAGACCAAGATGGGCAAGGCACATGAGCTGGCACATGTTAGGAAAGCACCCAACTAGGTGCAACAAAGCATGGCTGTGACAACAGAGTGACCAAGTTAGACTGAGGTAGCAGCTGAACCACTCAAAAGAAACATTTTCACGTTTAAATCCTGTTGCCTATGGCGACTACAGATGGCATAGGCAAGGGGGAAATCAAACAGCACCCACCGCTAACTGTCATTGTGTGTGTGTTATGTGGTCAGACACATTCTACAGGGGTGTGGTTCTCATAGAAACCATGAAAGAGACCCTATAATTTGAATGTTCACACTTTAAATCCTTTAAAGAGTATCTAAGAGAAGGCAAATTTAAATTGAATTTGATAGAAAAACCACCCACTACTAGCGCCTCTACTGACCTGATTGATCCTGCCTGCTAAACAGTGACTTTTTCCACCTAAAAGCAAAAATTTATTTTGTGGCCCTTGAGCCCTCCAACACTGCCATTAAATTTTATTTGATTTAATAAAAATATAAAAAAGGTAAATTAAATATTGAATTGAATTTGATTTGAAATTTAAAAACGAAGATTAAAAAAACAGCCGATAAAGAAGCTGCTGGCCTCGGCCTTTGAAACAGCTACAAAATAAAAGTAAGACAAAGGACACCCACAGCAATTTTTTTATCCACAAATTATATGGTTTGAAATGAACAACACAAGGATCCTAATAAGAAATTATGCCTGACACAGCACAAGGTAGATGAGGCAGGTGTGGAACCCCCCAAAAATTAAGCCTGACACAGCATGACGTTAAAAAATCAGTGAACAAGGTAGATGAGTTAGCAGTTGAATGTGCCAAAACTTAAACCTGACACGGTTTTCCCTTAGACAACTTGGACGTTGGGTCAGCGTTTGGTTAAGAATAGAAACCGGAGGAGGAGGAGGAGAGGATACATGAAGAATTTTCATGTGGAGCTGCTTTCCCCTGTTGGACAGTTAAATTCTGGTCATTTTAATAAGCGTGAGCCTGTCAGCGCTGTCAGTTGACAGTCGGGTACGCTTATCAGTGATTGATGCCACCAGCTGCACTAAACACCCGCTCTCACAACACGCTAGCGGCAGGGCAAGCCAGCACCTCTAAGGCGTAAAGCGTCAGTTCGGGCCATGTGTCCAGCTTTGCAACCCAGTAGTTGCAGATGGATCACGGTCAGGAGCAGAGTGAACACAAATGAAGTTGGTATGGTCAGCTTGGTACTCCCTCACCATCTTTCTGAACACCTACCCCTACTCTGTCTAGACTGCGGACGGGTGACATAGTCGTGCTGGGGTGACATGAAACTGTCAAAGGCCTTGGATAGTGTTCCCCTTCCAGTGCTTGACAAGCTGCCTGCTCCACCCCTCCTCTTCCCCGCTTTTTGGTCCACAGAACTACGTGCTCTGGCGCTAGTGGTGTCAGATGGGAAGTATAGTTTAAGCTTTTGCACCAGGGCCTGTTCATATTGATTGACTCTCATACTCCTTTACTCTACATGGATGAGAGTGGAAAAGTTCTGCTTGTACCAGGGGTCCAGGAGGGTAAACACCCAGTAATCATGGTTAACAAAAGTGTTTTGCACGCGAGGGTCACAGGAAAGTCAGGCTAACATGAAGTCAGCCATGTGCACCAGACTCCCAACACGAAGAATTCCCTCTCAATAGGCTGACTCTCCATATCCTCCTCCTCCACCAAGTCCTCCTCTTCAGCCCATACATGCTCAACAAATAATAAGAATTTAACATAGGTACTCTCTTTAATCTCGGCAACAGTCTTCTCCTCTTCCTCCTCCTCCTCCTCCTCCTCCTCCAATACGCGCTGAGAAACAGACTTGAGGGTGGTCTGGCTATCAAGCGATGCATTTTTTTGCCCCCGTCTTCTGAAACAAGGGCAAAGTCTGATAATGGCGGCATTGCTGCTGAACATTTGTGTTGACTCTGCAAAGGGGCTCAATACCTGACAGATAGCAGACATCCACGTCCACTCCTCATTGTATATTTGAGGAAGCTCACTAACCTTACTACCTCTTCTTGCGGAAGTTGCCATCTGGCATTCCACAATGGCTCTGCATTGTGGGTAAACCCTGGCTACCATGTGTAAACCGGAATTCCATCGCATTGGCACGTCACACAGCAGTCGGTGAGCTGGCAGTTGTAAGCACCTTTGCACTGAAATAAGGGTGGCAGCATATGTGGTTGACTTGCGGAAATGCACACAGATGTGTTGCACCTTGGTGAGCAAATCAGCCAAATTGGGGTATGTCTTCAGGAACTGCTGAACCACAAGATTGAACATGTGGGCAAGGCATGGCACATGTGTGAGTCTGCCGAGTTGCATAGCCACCACCAGGTTCTGCCTGTTATCACACACAACCATGTCTGGTTTGAGGTTCCAAAGCCAAAGATCACTCTGCGCCGTGATTCCCTGTAAGAGCTCTTGGGTGGTGTGCCTCTTGTCACCTAACCTCAGCAGTTTGAGCACCGCCTGTTGGCGCTTATCCACGGCAGTGCTGCTGTGCATAGAGCTGCTGACTGAAGGCAAAGTACTCATGGACGGTAATAGACAAAAGGCGTAAGAATGGGAGGTGGGGTTGGAGGAAAAGCTATACAAATTGTGAGAGACCGTGACCAAAGTAGGCCCCGAAATCCTGGGTGTGGGCAGCACATGAGCGGACCCAGGGTCAGACTCAGTCCCACCAAGTTTACCCAATGTGCCATCAGGGAGATATAGCGTCCCTGCCCGCCAGCACTTGTCCATGTGTTCGTGGTTAGGTGTACCTTGTCACTAACCATGTTGGTCAGAGCACGGATGATGTTCTCAAAGTACCGAGCGACAGCCACCGCCATGAGGTTCTGAAAAGCCTCTGTCTCTACCAGCCGATAGGGCAGCATCTCCAGTCTCAGCAGTTTGCCTATGTGGATATTTAGGGCTTGAGCATGTGGGTGAGTGGCAGTGTATATTTGCGCTTACGTTAAAAGTTCTGTTGTAGGGACAGTTGAACGCTTCACTTGGACACTGTGCTGGAGTATGTGAAGCATTGTGGAGGTGAAGGGGTGAGTGTAGGGCGGGAGTTGCTCATGCCTTGTTCCTGGGCGGGGGGTACTTTAAGAGGCAGCATATGACACAGGGGAAGGAGCAGTGGTGTGACCTGCAGGAGTTGAACGGAGGAGTTTAGCACTTATATGCCTGCACATGCTGGTAGTGGTTAGGCTGGAAGTGGTGGCTCCCCTGCTAATCTTGTCAAGGCAGTGGTTGCATACTACAGTCTGTCAGTCATCCGCAGTTTCTTTAAAGAACTTCCAGACTTGCAAACATCTAGGCCTGGTCACGGGAGATTGACTGTGTGAAACAGTCGATGAGCTACTTGCTCTGGCCCTGCTTCTCCCTCTGTCCACCCCACTTCCTCTTCCAACTGGTCCTCAGGCTGAACTTGCCTCCCCTTTAAATTCACTATCTTCAGTAGGCTTATCAACCCAGCTCGGGTCAGTCATCCCTACGTTCTCTGGAGGGGCTAGGCAGGGGGAAAGGAGGTTGAGCTGGTGGAGCAAGAGTTTTACTACCTTGGCTACCATGGGTGAACTGCATGGAAGACTGGGTGGTGGATAAATTACTGGACACATCATCACGTCATCATCTGTTCGCACTGCTGCGGTTTCAATAGGGGTGCACCCTGTGACCCCATAAGGTTTGAGAAGAATCTAGGGAGTGAACTACTGCGGCATTCCACTGCTTCCTCATCAGCAGGTGCTGTGTTACCCTGCCCAGGACCACAGCCTCTACCCACTGCATCTCTGGGAACCCCACACTCTCCTCCTCGACCCTTACCCCTGGGGTTCACCATTTTGTCTAGTCAAGAATAGAATAGGATAGGAAAAGCTGAACTACAGATCCCGCCAAGGTAATGTCAGCAACAGGAGAAATTTACTACTGACAGCTGATATGGGGGTAGAGGTATAGAGTATGTGTGTAACTGGTGCATTTTTTTAAGGCACCATGTGCACAGGACACAGCACAGTGAGGATAGTTATAGCTGAACTACAGATCCCAGCCAGCCTAGAGAATGTCAGAAACAGGACAAATTGACAACTGGCAGAAGATTTGGGGATAGTCGTATAGAGTATGGGGGGCATTTAATTTATTAAGTCCGCCGTTTTTTTTATGCCGGACTTATAAATGCCCCCGCAGCTCCGGCGCTACGGGGATTTATGTAGAGGCGGACTGCCTCTACATAAATCCCGTGCGCGCCGGTGCGCACCGCCGAAAACCTACGCCAGTTGAGGACTGGAGTAGGTTTTCTGCGTACATTTGGGCGGAACGGATGGTAAATCGCGCGGCGTACTCGTCGAAAAGTGCCGATTTGCGAATATTTTATTCGCAGATCGGCCATTTGCATATAAAAAAATACGCAAATCGGCACTTTCCGCCGAAAATCATCCGTTCGCCGGATGATACATGTGGCCCTATGTGTGTAACTTGCTTTTTTTTTTTTTTTAAAGGCACCACGTGCACAGGACACAGCACAGTGAGGATAGGTATGACTGAACTACAGATCCCAGCCAGCCAATAGAATTTCAGCAACAGGACAAATTGACTACATACAGCTGCACTACAAGTCCAAGCCAGCAGCCAAGAGTAGCAAAAAATACATAAATATATATGTTTTATGGGTCGAAGGGGGAGGGATTGGTATAAGGGCAAAATGATATAAATGGTTATGCACAGACAAAATTAACCATTATTTATAATTAAGTATATGTGTCATAAGCTCTATGATACATGTTAATTTGATGTAAAACAACCAGGACATGTTATGTATCCTTTTGCTCCTTTTTTTAAGGTATTGTTATATATAATGATGTATGTAAACTTAAATGTATATGAAATATGTTTCTATCCTGGCGGGAAGAACAATTAAATGTTATCTATCCTCTTGTTCTTTTTTTTTTTTTTTGTAAATTGGATTATAAAAAATAAATAATTAAAAAAAAAAATTCTTAAGCCCTTAGAAGGACTGTTGGGTTCTTATGGGTCGAAGGGGGAGGGATTGGTATAAGGGCAAAATGATATAAATGGTTATGCACAGACAAAATTAACCATTATTTATAATTAAGTATATGTGTCATAAGCTCTATGATACATGTTAATTTGATGTAAAACAACCAGGACATGTTATGTATCCTTTTGCTCCTTTTTTTAAGGTATTGTTATATATAATGATGTATGTAAACTTAAATGTATATGAAATATGTTTCTATCCTGGCGGGAAGAACAATTAAATGTTATCTATCCTCTTGTTCTTTTTTTTTTTTTTTTTTGTAAATTGGATTATAAAAAATAAATAATTAAAAAAAAAAATTCTTAAGCCCTTAGAAGGACTGTTGGGTTCTTCCTGTCGGATTCCTGCCTAACCACACTCTAATTCCCTGCCTTACACTCTCCCTGACAGACATCAGCTCTTTCCCTAATCTCTTCCAGCCTGCGTCTAAAGCGAGCATCGCAGGAGTGGGACCTGATTCTTATATGCTGAGATCATCTGATCTGGCCAGCCAATCACTGCTATCGACATGTAGGGTTCCCACGTGATGCTACAAGCTCCCAAAGACTTTCCAGCATGATAATTGGCTGGGGAAAAAAAAAACGCAAAACATTCAGGAAGAGTAAGATATCCTTGTCTCGAGTATTGCAAGATGCTCGTCTGAGTAACGAGCACCATTGAGTATCCTAATGCTTGAACGAGTAGCAAGTTCGGACAAGCATGCTTGCTCATCACTAGTCATCTATTATGAATTTTAGACAATTTTCTGATGGGTCTAACAGAAGAGGCATGGCTCTGGTGAAAGATGCATGGTCTCAATGCACCAAAAATCCACCACAATCAATCAGACTGATACACTTTGACAATTATGGACCCATTTAAGTTGGCACTAAGAAATAGAATTTCAAAATATATTTGTACCAAAGTTTTTAAAACAAATTCAGTTCATAAATGGTATGTATAAATATGAGCACTCCAATAGTTTACCTACATCTAAGGCAATGTTCACACACAGTATTTTGGTCAGTATTTTTCAACCAAAACCAGCAGTGGATTGAAGACCCTATTCAAAGACAATATTGTATTCAGGAAATTAAATGCATGTATTGTCTCCATGACAATATTACACTTAACAGAATTCAAAAGAACATATGTTGTCAATCTCTCAGCAATGCCGCCTTTTGACCTCTGACTTTAAATTATTATATTTCAGCAGAAAGGTGAAAGAAGCACTCCCATTGAAAATTATATTTTATTCACATGTCTGGTGTGCAATGTAGAGTAGTTTGTTAACCAGGGCCTCCATGAGATGATTATTGCCCTGCTATGTTCCTGACATAGATCACATGATCGGCAAAAAGACTCCCTGAGACCTCTAGCAAATTGTTTCCACAAGAAGTCACTTTCCAATGATTTCACAACAATGCACTTATTAGATTGAATATTGAACATTTGAACACACTGCAAGTTTCCATAGATAGGAGCTCTCTTTACATGATATAGGCCAGGACTGAAAAAAAAAGCCAAAAAAATATCATAAAGTCACAACTAAAATAACTGACTTATAGAGGTGGCTAACAGGCCTAAAAATCAAATTTTTGCTGGAAGTGCTTCTTAAAGGGATAGTGTGGCGCTGACTTTTTTTTCCACATGCCAAATTTATATAACTTCATCCTGTAGTGTTATTACCTTTCTTGTCTGTCGGTGTCTGGGTCGTCCCGCCCTGGCCGGAAGTCTATTTTTTTTTTTTTTTTTTTTTGCATTAATACATTGGCCTGGCAGCCACTTTGTGTTATGCTGTGGCGATTTGGGGGCTGGCCAATAATCATTTAGTTTAATAGGTCATGCTAAAAGGCAACAATCAGCCTTCTTTTAGCATGTTTTTGAAAAAATTACGCTAGTGACGGTAATAGGAATGGTGGCACCCGAATGATTTAACCATTTGAGGACCAAGCCGAAAATGAACCAGTGGATCGCACCAATTTTTATTTTTGCGTTTTCTTTTTCTCCTCCTCCTCTGTTAAGAGCTCGAACACTTTCATTTTTCTATCTACAAGGCCATGTAAGGGCTTGTTTTTTTAGGATTAGGTGAACTTTGTATTATTTCTGAAAATATAAATTGGTGAAATCGTAAAAAAGAATGCAATACAGTAACTTTTGGGGGGTTCCTGTGTCTACGTAATGCACTATGCGGTAAAAGTGACATGACACCATTATTCTATAGTCAGTCCGAATACAACCATATGTAGGTTTACACAGATTCTCTTATATAGTTTTTAGTAATACCATATATGTGTAGATCGGACATTTTGATCACTTTTTATTTTTTATTTCTTTAAATATATACTGTAACAAAAAATTGTCAATCCTGGCACTTTTTCGCTTCTTTTCGTTTACGCCATTTGCGGTGATGATTGTTATATTTTAATAGATCGGACAATTACGCACGCTTTGGTGTGTAATATGTTTATTTATTTAATTATTTTTATAATTATTTTATATATTTATTGTTTTATTTATATATTGGGATAAGAGGGTGATTTTAGTCTTTAATGAGGGAGGGGCTTTGGGGAATTAAAAAAAAATATATATACTTTTTTCTACACACATTATAAGTCCCCCTGGGACAGATTGCATGCACTAATCATTGCTATGCCATAGGCATAGCAATGATCAGTGTAATAGGCGTTCTGCGGATTGAGCCTGCCTGTGGCCTGAGTGCCGATCGGACCGCACAGAGTAAGGTAAGAGACCTTCTGCGGTCCGTGAAAATGATTAGGACCCCTGCAGTTACACTGTGGGGGTCCAGATCGGTAAGTTACAGGAGCTGCTCCTGTCACTTACACTCATACCCCGGGATCGCTGTGTTTAAGGAATTAATGACAGGCTGAAGCGCGCTCCGCTCCCTAGAGACCCAGGATGTACAGTTACGTCAAGGGTGGTCTGGTGGTCGTCTAGGGGTTAAAGATCGTTCTGGCAGCCCCTCCCACTGCTCCCTGCAGCCTTCCTGCTCCTCTTTGCTCGCTGTCTGTGTGTGCAATAGAACAGATTGTGAGTAGGGAACAAGCGAGTGCTGACCTGATAGGAGTGAGCCCAATAAAAATTATATTTTTAGAGCCTGGGAGTGAGCCCCACAAAAATTCAATTTATAGTCCCTGGGAGTAATCTCCACAAAAATTATATTTCTAGGCACTGAGAGTGAGTCCCACAAAAAAATATTTCTTTGGCCCTGGGATGGATCCCCATAAAAACTATAGTTTTAGGCCCTGGGAGTAAGCCCCATAAAAATTATATTTTAGGGCCTGGGAGTGAGCCCCACAAAAATTAATCAGGCCCAAAAGGAATCTACAAAGGAACAGCAATGCGACACAAATATGAGCCTAGCGTAGGCGAGCATTGCTGGCATTTTCAGCATGGATTTTGTGGCGTAAGACACATCAAAATGTATGCTAAAAAAACTGGTGTAAACAGGGATGGAGATACTTTGTCGCTCCTGCTGTTGCAAAACTATCTCTGGACAGCCAAGGGTAAAGCATAATAGGAGTTGTAGTTTTGCCCAAGATTAGGGAGCACATTACATAATACCCTACTTGCCATTCATCCCGAGCCCCCCCCCAACAGTTTGGCTTTGACAATGGCCAGAATGAGACCAGAAAGCAGCCCTGGCAAACGAATCCCACCAGCCCACAAAATCCAGTAATTCAAGGGTTGATTTATATATGGTCAATAGTCTAAGACCTTATTCTCATGCTCCGTGATCTACGGACCCTACAGAGCATTTATCAATATGATGCTGGAAGAGCTGAAAGTACGGCTGTGTCAGTAAAATCTTGTGGAGATTTAAAACAAGTCTGTATAGTCTGTATACCGCGCCTCCTCTTTAATGCAGTGGCATGCCCATACCCTCATGTTATGTCAACTGCAGAACCTGCACACATATGCACCTCTATTACCTGCAGGACCTGGGGGAATGCTGAGTAGCTAACAACACCAGAGTGGCAGCTGACAGCCCAACGGCGCACCCTCCTGCACTGCTCCGCTTCAGCAGGTGCTGGGCAGCACTGGCACTGTGTTTTAGCAGATGCCTAGCACATTGCCCATCTACTAGTTACAGAAATAGCCGCTTTCATCTCATGCATAACATAAAAATGAACATAGTAAGACAATTTGTTATAAATGATAGTATCATATATGTCCTAATACAGTTCCCAAATAATACCAGTATACAAAAAGGAATACTATCAGCACCACCATAGTGTTACTGAGCAAATTCTATATACTGAGACCAATAGCAATAATAATACCAATAATTTTAAAAGACCAATAATAGTATACATGTAACAGATAATACCACCATGTAATAACTAATACCACTCTAATTTTAATGAATAAAATCCACTATATAAACACAAATATTACCAATATCACCAGTATACACAGGACAAACAATACTGTCATGCTGTGACCACTGCTATTATCACATACAGTGATTGGATAATACTGTTCTACTGGCACTGAATAAAATGCTATATAAAGACTAGAGGTGAGCGAACTTACAGTAAGGTCACTCATCTTTAATAAAGACAATATTTTCCCTGAACAGCAAATATATAGAGGTACAGTATATCCAGCTGTATACAGGAGGTTCTGCAGGTTTAGTGACTACAGTGCAGTGACTCTACACTTCTGCAGGTTTAGTGACTACAGTGCAGGAGGCGTCTTTTCTGCATGAATCACAAGTGAGGTTTTTTATATTTTGAAGTTTTTCTTTTCTTCTCCATTTGGCTGCAGCCATTGTGAAGATTTCCCTGGCCATGACTTGTTCCCACAGGATCTAACAGACACACATTTAAGGCACCTCATTCTAGCATCACCCAAATACAAACTCCTCATGTGTACTGCGTCACACAGTGACAGTTTCAGATGGTAGTCAGGCCACTCTGTGCCCCCCAAAAGCAGATAAGCCCCCTCTGAAAGCCCACACAATATATATATAGAACATAAATATATATGTTCTATGTTCGAACTGTCACTATGCTCTTTATAAATGTGGGACGAATACTATAGGCTACGTCTGCGCTTTCTGTGAAGTACCAGGGCACCAGGGAATTATGGTCTTGTGGGCTTTAAGATAGTAGCAGGGGCTAATATGGTGCCCACCAATAGGAAGAAGCTCTTATTTTCATAAATTGTTGTGGCTTTTTGCAAGGTCCACACTTTCTCGCTGTGGTTACTATATGGTATTATTACAAATCATGAAAAGAACACTAGTGGTAATTTTATATCTTTATTAAGGACCCATAGGGGGAGATTTATCAAAACTTGTACATCGGTCATAAAGAAAACCTTGACCCCATTCAACCTGCCAGATTTACTAAGATTTATTCTCTGGGTGGGACAACTTTAGCTTTTCAAGCCTGTTCACACTGAGCAAAAGTGGTGGAATTTCAAGCCACTTCAAGCCACTGTTTCATTGGGATTTCTCGGGCGCCTCCACTTTCCCCTTAAAGAACTAACATGTACTGTAGTAGATTCTGTAGTTTGATGAGATAATCCAGCGTTGTCCGGATGGTTGTTGTTTTATCTTTCTCCAGCCCCCTAGGTTTTCCCCCTGGATGTTACTTACGGTTTTAGGGTTCTGGGTCTTTTCCCTTGTGAGACGCCTTCTCAGGATAACATTAAAGACAAACGCTAGAAAAAAAGAAGAAGAAAGAAGAATGATCAGAAATCACTGATCTCCAGAAACTCTATAAATATAGATCTTTCTGTATGAGAAAGGGGATTATAACTGGAACCCATAAGACCTTCACACATATCTACTCACCTGAAGATCTGTATAGTTAGTTGATATAAAGTCATGTTTCAGAGTCCTATATATTCAGCTACCAGGATGGGCAAATAAAATATCTGCAGGAGATAGGACAGAATAGAGGATGTTAGTGTCCGGCTGTACTCACCAGGGGCTCTGGTATGGAAGGAGATAAGTCTCCCAAGAGTTTCTATATTACTATTATATAGGACACATGTGGATTACACCAGATGGTTAATAGTGACAAGAACTCACCCCAGCACATCGTCCGGTACATTCTATACATTCTAGTTGTTACTTCAGGATCTTATGCAGGGTTTTTAGGGTCCTCGGTCTTCTCCCTGAGGCAGATGGTGACGCCATTTCGGGAGACTGGTAAAGTTAAACTCTAATAAAAACAAGAAGAAAGAGCATTAATGATCAGGCATCACTAATCACTTAAAACTTTATGAGGAATAGGATGATATCTGTAGCCCGATGAGACTTTCACACATCATCTACTCACCTGGAAATCTGTATAGCTGGTTAGTTGGTGTAATGTCAGGCCGCAGAATCCTACATACTGACATAGCAGGATGGGCATACAGCATAGAAGATCTACAGGAGATAAAAGGACAGAATAGAGGGTGTTAGTGTTCACCAAGGATGACATGTCCATCAAGAGTTTCTATATTACTCTTAGGCTGTGTCCACACTAAATTTTTGCAATCCGTTTTTTTTTTTTTTAAAGATGAAAAAAAAAAACGGATGAAAAATGGATTAGAAAAACTGATGCATTTGTGTGCATCAGTTGTGACCCGTTTTTCCATTGACTTCCATTATATAAACATGGATCAAAACGCATCCATTTTTTTACGTACACAGAAACGTAGCTGACCTTACTTCTGTGTACGTAAAAAAACGGATCCCTTTTAATCTGTCTTTTTTTTTTATAATGGAATTCAATACAAAAACAGGTCAAAACAGATGCACACACATGCATCTGTTTTTTTACATCCGTTTTTTTGCAAAAAAAACTGATTTAAAAAACGGATTGCAAAAATGTATTGTGAACTCAGTCTTATACAGGACACATGAGGATTACACAAAATAGTGAACAGTGACAGGAACTCACCTCAGCACATCGTCCAGTACATAGCTCAGTGTAGCACAAGCCCATTCCTAGAGCAACTGGAAAGAAACAGAATAGTATTGTTATACCGCCTCCTATACTGTCATGTCTGATCTATTCTACAGTGTATCCAGCACACATGTTACTTACACAGAACAAGTATCACGATGAGCCAGTCTAACGTGGCACATCAAGCGACTGCTGTAAGATGTTCTATACAGGCATCCAGATCGGCAAACGTTATAAATTGCTGTACCAACAAACGCCACTCCTGTGCCGATCCTGTGGACTAAAGGATTGCTTCGCACCTAGAACATAAAGAGACATGTCAGTGTCATACAGCATACAGAACTTCAGCCGCCTCAGATGGAGTGTAATACACAACCATAGCCACCAAAAGGGTCTGATCCCCAAGCAATGACCCCTCTATATATCACTTGGGCTGAGGTTCTGTATACTATTATACGGTATATAGAAACTGATAACTCACTGAAAATATGGCGTTTACAGAGGTCCCGATGCACACAATCCATACGATGACAAAGAGGATTCTCTGGCCGATGATAGAGCCCTTCTCCAATGGTTCAGACCGATATATCATAAACTTGTTTTGGAGGAAAGTGACGCCCTCCATGAAAAATGAAAATGAAAATAAAAATGAAAAATGAAAATTATGTTAGTTTGATAAGTTCTGTCCTTAGTCAAAACATGCTGGTTATCAAATATAATGCAATTACCCATTTCATATTCCTGTATGTAGTCCCTTATAAGCCCCTCAGATAGTTTCCTCAACATGGATGTTAAGCTTACCGGTCAATAGTTACCTGGGAAGTCCAAGAGCCCTTTTTAAATAATTGGCACTATATTTGCCTAAAGCCTAGTCACTAAAGAATTGCTGAATATCAAGGGTAGAGAAATTACAGAAGTGAGTTCCTTAAGAACTCTGGGGTGAAATCCATCAGGCCCTGGAGCTTCGCTTACATTCAGTTTATTTAATTTATCTTGGACTATATGTATAGTAAGCCAGTTCAGTACATTACATGTGTTACCAGCACTGGCCCCACCCACCTCAGCACTGACCCTATCTACCTCAACTCTATCTTCTTCTTTTGTATATACAGAACTGAAGAACCCATTCAGTAACTCTGATTTCTCTTTATCCTCAGTAATTAACTCCCCTTCACCATTATTTGGGGGGCCTACTTGGCCTGACCTTGTTTTATTTTTTGCATTAATATATTTGAACAATTTCTTTTGCCTTAAATTGTCAAAATATAATATTTCATCTGACAGAGATTCCAACAAAATATTTTATTGAGAGTCTTATACACTGGAAGTATTGCTGGAAGAATTGTGTGCGATCCCACACAAGGGTTTAAAAGAGAAGTCCGGCAATTTAAAAAAAAAATATCAACTGGCAGGGGGGAACATAATAAACAATCACTACTTACCTCTCTGCATGCCCCATGCAGGCTCCAGCACCTCCTTCAGCTGGAACATCACAATTCGGTTGATAGGCTGACCAGTGAATGAGGTGGGACCGTGCTGAAGTCACAATCCTTTAGCCAGGTCTGGTATTTTTGTATATTATGTTCCCCCTGCCAGCTCACAAATTGTTTAAATCACTGGACTTCTCCTTAAAAGGAGTTATTAAAGCGTAACTGTCATGTTTTTTTTTTATTGCAGAAATCAGTAGTATAAGCGATTTTAAGAAACTCTGTAATAGGTTTCATCAGCCAAAAAAGCCTCTTTCTGTACTCAAGAAGCAATCTCCCAGCCTCCCCCCCTGACTTCTTATCTGTGCATTATCAGGCAAACACGTCTTCATTACAGAGAAGCCAGTGAAGACGGGTTCTGCTCTCTCCATTGTAAGCCTATGAAGGGGGGAGGGGCTGGGGGAAATGAGGGAGCAGGAAGAGGTGACATGAAGGTCAGCTGTTTGTAGACTCTCTGGGCACCTAAAACGCTAAATTCAGGTGTCAGAAAGGTCAGTGCTTATCTATGAACTTACTGAAAGAAGATTTCAGGGTGTTGTGCTGTGCAGAAATCCTCCGTGCTCAGTCACTCCTAACAGCCCCTCCCCTCTCCATAGCCACATAATGGAGACAGAAATCCTGCTTCATTTGATGTGAGGGGGGAGGCTGGGAGATTGCTTTTTCAGTCCAGAAGGAAACTCTTTTAGTACATAAAACCTATTACAGAGTTTCTTAAAATCGCTTGTACTGTTGATATTTAATGTTTTCAGAAAAATGACCCCGAAATGACAGTTATGCTTTAAGGATAAGAAAAAAGATAATTACTCCAAAAACAGAACCACACCTGTTTGCAGGGTTATTTTTTCTTGTTGTTGTATTACAGCTCTGTTTTGTTGAAGTGTCTTATATTTCATGTTAAGTTTCTGAATACTTTCTAGGCAGACCTTGTATCTTTAGTCCTCAAGACCACAAAAGCCTTATCTTCTAAATTATATGGTGTATTGACTACAGATATAGCCAAATTGCAACAATTTAATCATAATAAAACATACTAAAAATCATATATTAATCAAAAATACCATAAACATCATGCAGTACACATATGGACCAGAAACTAATGAGGTTAAATAAAGCTAAAATCACAAAGTCTCTATATAATGAATTGCATCACTGGGTGCCGACCGGTTGCGATATTGTGTTAACAATTAAAAGCCATTATTTCAAATGCATTCCTTATGTCATAAAAACAGTTTTAGATTCTATTTTGGACTTAGTCTTTCTAGATAAACCGAGTCTTGGACTTGTAGTTCTTCTGATTGCTTAGTTAGGATTGGACTTGTAGTTCTACTGAGTATACAATTGTCCTTGGACTATTAGTCCTTCTGGATACTCAGTACCTGTTTTGTTTGGCAAGTGACATTTACGGACTAACACCACATCGGATTGGTTACCGTAACTTCAACTAATTTCATAATTTTTTTACACAAACTCATTTTTTTCTTTTTTACTGGAATCATATCCTTGATTGTATTGTTCCTCTGGGGGGCCCCCCAAATGCGATTTACATCTGGCCATTGATTGAGCATCATCACCTCTATCACCCTGTCCCAGACAGAGTCACCTGGGATGATATTGAGGCTGTGACATCGTGCGCAAAGAAATCCTCAGAACCACGAGGACCCGCTACAGGAACCCTCTACCCTAAGAGCCGCTGAGATCGATCCGCCACTGAGACGCAGCTAGGGAAAAGGAAACAACGATACCATCTACTGACTCGGGACAGGTGAGAAGCGGTAATACCGCTACAGTGTTCTATTTAGTAACGCTGATTGTATTTGCAATACCACTGAGTGTCAATGTACTTTTTTCCCTACCTGGATCACTCTGCATCTAATCGAGAGATGCTTATAGAGAAGTGACCTAACTAAACAAAACAGGTACTGAGTATCCAGAAGGACTAATAGTCCAAGGACAATTGTATACTCAGTAGAACTACAAGTCCAATCCTAACTAAGCAATCAGAAGGACTACAAGTCCAAGACTCGGTTTATGAAGAAAGACTAAGTCCGAGATAGAATCTAAAACTGTTTTTATGACATAAGGAATGCATTTGAAGTAATGGCTTTTAATTGTTAACACAATATCGCAACTGGTCGGCACCCAGTGATGCAATTCATCATATGGAGACTTTGTGATTTTAGCTTTATTTAACCTCATTAGTTTCTGATCCATATGTGTACTGCATGATGTTTATGGTATTTTTGATTAATGTATGATTTTTAGTATGTTTTATTATGATTAAATTATTGCAATTTGGCTATATTTGTAGTCAATACACCATATAATTTAGAAGATGGGGCTGTTGTGGTCTTGAGGACTAAAGAATCCTTTTTTAGGCCAGGTTCAGACTATGTAACTGTGCGGCTGTATTTGCGGCTGTAATTGTGCGGCGGTATTTTTGGTGGTTCATGCGTACGCTGGAAAGTATAGAATATACGGCTGCACAGTGCACACTATGTATGAATCTACGGCCCGATCGAAAACGGACCCGTAAAAAATGAACAAGACCATTGTTTGCGGCTGGACATGCGGCCGAGGATTGACAGGCGGTCCATACGGAGTACTTCAAAAATAGCCGGCAATTATGCCGAATGCCGATGCCTCTAATAGTTAATATATTAAATTAATAAAACACATTTTCTTTGTAATAAAGTCCCTTTCGTTGGTCAATAATTTAATTCTAACGAATCCATCATTTTGCAATTAAATATACTGTTAAAATAAATAGATATATAAATAAATGTATATTTATATATATATTTATTTTTTGACAGTATATTGAATTGCACAATGATGGATTCGTTAGAATTAAATTATTGAACAACGAAACTGAATTTATTTCATCGAAAATGTGTTTTATTAATTAAATATTAATTAGTACAGGAAGCTCCATAAGCCGTTAATTCATATTGCCGGCAAAAGAGCATTCTGTACTAATCATCACTTTACTTTAATGAAAACATCAAATGTTTCTTCTAATTATGTTATCACAATAGCATTATTAGAAAAAACATTTAGAATTATATGTGCGCTCAGCTGATCGGCTCAGCGCACATATAATGAGCCGGTCCGCAGTACAGTGACTTCATTGTGCTGCGGACCAGCGAAGAGACAACATCGGGGTGAGTATAGAGCTCTCCCCACCCCCTCCCCAGCACTGCACCCCTCCCAGCAAGGAAGGGGGGGTCAGTTAACCCCTTCCTTGTTGGGATGGGTGCAGTCTGACATCAGTCTGGCCCCCAAGGGGTTAAGGGGGATGCAATACATCCTCCCTTAACCCCTTGGGGGCCAGACTGTAAGCAGCGATCTGTAAAGATGCTGCATACTGTAAGGAGCACAACACCACTCACAATGATGGGTGTTGTGCTCCTGTTTGTGTGTTTTTTGTGTGTTTCTCCCTTTTTGTTTTTCAGATATCGGTATCCTGGGGATTACGTCGGATTCCGTGGACTACATCGATGACCAGCGTTTTTTTTATTTTTTTTTTTTATAAAATGGTCAATGAGGGGTGTGGGGGTATTTTTATTTGAATAAAAAATTTTTTTAACTTGTGTCTTGTCTTTATTTCTTTACTTTATAGACTTAGTAGTGGAAGCCGTCTAATAGACGGAATCCATTACTAAGTTGGGGCCTAGTGTTAGCCGGTATAAAATGGCTAACACTAACCCCCTATTATTACCCCAGTACCCATTGCCACCAGGGGTACTGGGAAGAGCCGGGTGCCAGTGGTCCAGGAGCGTCAAAATTGGCGTCAAAATTAATAAATAATTAAAAAAAAACGCATAGGGTCCCCCCTATTTTTATAACCAGCCGGGTTAAAAACCAAACGACAGCAGTCTGGTAACACCAGGGTGGGAAGAGCCATTGGTTTAGGCCCTCCCCAGCCTAAATCTTGCCAGCCTGCTGCCGCCCGGTCCAGGAGCGCCAATTT
The DNA here is from genome assembly GCF_027789765.1 of Dendropsophus ebraccatus. Classification (NCBI taxonomy): domain Eukaryota; kingdom Metazoa; phylum Chordata; class Amphibia; order Anura; family Hylidae; genus Dendropsophus; species Dendropsophus ebraccatus. The sequence goes on from NC_091455.1 coordinate 110,012,033, forward strand.
TGACGCTCCGGGACCACTGGCACCCGGCTCTTCCCAGTACCCCTGGTGGCATTGGGTACTGGGGTAATAATAGGGGGTTAGTGTTAGACATTTTATACCAGCTAACACTAGGCCCCAACTTAGTAATGGATTCCGTCTATTAGACGGCTTCCACTACTAAGTCTATAAAGTAAAGAAATAAAGACAAGACACAAGTTAAAAAAAAAATTTATTCAAATAAAAACACCCCCACACCCCTCATTGACCATTTTATTAAAAAAATAAAAATAAAAAAACGCTGGTCATCAACGTAGTCCACGGAATCCGACGTAATCCCCAGGATACCGATATCTGAAAAACAAAAAGGGAGAAACACACAAAAAACACAAACAGGAGCACAACACCCATCATTGTGAGCGGTGTTGTGCTCCTTACAGTATGCAGCATCTTTACAGATTGCTGCTTACAGTCTGGCCCCCAAGGGGTTAAAGGAGGATGTATTGCATCCCCCTTAACCCCTTGGGGGCCAGACTGATGTCAGACTGCACCCATCCCAGCAAGGAAGGGGTTAACTGACCCCCCCTTCCTTGCTGGGAGGGGTGCAGTGCTGGGGAGGGGGTGAGGAGAGCTCTATACTCACCCCGATGTTGTCTCTTTGCTGGTCCGCAGCACAATGAAGTCACTGTACTGCGGACCGGCTCATTATATGTGCGCTGAGCCGATCAGCCAATCAGCTGAGCGCACATATAATTCTAAATGTTTCTTCTAATAATGCTATTGTGATAACATAATTAGAAGAAACATTTGATGTTTTCATTAAAGTAAAGTGATGATTAGTACAGAATGCTCTTTTGCCGGCAATATGAATTAACGGCTTATGGAGCTTCCTGTACTAATTAATATTTAATTAATAAAACACATTTTCGATGAAATAAATTCAGTTTCGTTGTTCAATAATTTAATTCTAACGAATCCATCATTGTGCAATTAAATATACTGTCAAAAAATAAATATATATATAAATATACTGTTAAAAAATAAATATATAGATAAATATACATTTATTTATATATCTATTTTTTTTAACAGTATATTTAATTGCAAAATGATGGATTCGTTTGAATTTAATTATTGAACAACGAAAGGGACTTTATTACAACAAAAATGTGTTTTATTATTTTAATAGATTAACCATGAGAGACATCGGCTATAGTGCAGAGGATCGCAAACCCCGGTAATAGCGATTCATGTAAACTGTGTTCCCTGCTTTCCCAGATGCATCCAGAGGTGTTTGCATCACTTTCTTAAGATTTTATTTGTTATTTTTAGTTGAACCAGATTTCCAAGTAAATGACCGTATGTTTTGAGCCGCATGTCTATTTTTTCCCACGGCCGTAGTTTCATCCGCACATTTACAGCCGCATAAAAAATACAGCCGCACAGTTACATAGTGTGAACATAGCCCCATACTGTATCCATTATTTGCCCTTTTCTAGGTAAGGGCCCTTTTTAGTTAAACTTCGACCTACCCAGTAGTACAATTGTGAGCTGCACCTATCTTTTCGCATCAGACCTTGTATCTTTGTTGGCTAAGATACCGGCTGTCTGATGGGTTCATGAAGCTTTATTTATATTCCTGTTGCAAACATGAGATGGTGGTCCTATATACAAATTTAACCCTACTTTTTGTATTATTCCTAGTTCACTTACATTGTAAGGTTTTAATTTACATATTACATATCCAGGATAAATGAAAGTAAATAAATAAATTAAAAATGAGACAATAAAGCCACACTTAACAGCAAACATAGTGCTAAGTAGGGCAAAGGATGACAAATATGTCTTCAGACTGTCAATGCTAAATATATTTACTGCATTTGGGTAATGTATCATTAACTACCATTTCAAATTGACTCATTATATCTGAATACAGTTCTTATTGTGTTGTTATATAATTTGTAGAATACACACTTTCTACATTGATTGTAATTTTTGTAACCCAGTCAAGTGAATAATAATCTATCTCATATCTATAAATAGCTTGATTATAGAAGTGCTATGCATTTTATTTCAGAGATGCCTTAAGGGTATTCACAGCAAGCATGCAAAATGGGGGAAATGTCAATTTTCTTTGAGAATGTGACATTTGCCTCTCTAGGTTTAGCATGGTCATCTGGGAAAATAATGACTTGGAAATCCAATTTCATCCTTTCTACTTTATTAAAAAAAGGTTTATCAGTTTTGACCTCTCAAGACAGGTTATTTACAGTCAACTCTGTAATTCGTGTTTATGAAATCTGCTGCACGATTGCTTATTCCTGCTTGGATTCACATTTATAAATGTTAAATTTGTTTATGTTTTTTACTTACCTCTCAAATTTCACAATAACATACAGGTAGATGGATTATACATATTATATCCTCTGTTAATATGTTTAAAATTTAAAGGGGCATTTCCATGTCACAAAATAATAGTACAGTTGTACCTGGGTTCTCAAACTTAATTGGTTCAGGAAGGCAGTTTGAGAACCAAACAGTCTGAGCAGTGTTTTCCCATAGGAAATAATGTAAATGCGTTTAATTGGTTCCAGCACCGACCAATAATTACCTACACTATTCATTTATTACATTGAAAAGTGCCTAGTTGAATCACTTCAGGACATTACAGAACAGCACCATACTGTAAAGTACATTTTAAACAAGAAACATTCAATAAAACCAGCAATTATAGTACAGTAGTCACTAACTCCTCACTTATCCTTTACTGTATAGAGTCCCCCATCCCAGCACAGTAACAGATGGAAGATGGTAGTGCACTGACTGTACTACTACTGTACTGGATATGCACTCCTGCAGTCATAGGCTATGTTCACACTACGTAAAAGTATGGCCGTTGTTGCCATTGGCAACAATGGCCATACTTTATACGAGTATGCACATTGCCTTTTATGGGATCCTGGCCGGAGCGTATACACATCGTATACGCTCCTGCCGGGACTCCCTGCGGCCCCGCAAAAAACTGACGTGTCAGTTTTCTGCGGCCGCAATTTAATGAATTGCGGCCGTAGGAAACCCTGTCAGTTCACACAATAAGGCGAGCATCTCCAGCCGCTTGCTTCATTGTGTGCAGTGGGGAAGTTTTGATGCGGGCGCACGCTGATGCACCCGCATCAGAACGCTGCTGCCGGAAAAATCATCCGACCGGTACTTAAGTACCAGCTGGGATGATCCGGGCAGAGACCGGCTGTTCCTTGACCAGTCTCATTCGTAGTGGGAACATAGCCTTATACAGTACATATTGGGAGATGGTGGTGCACTGATTGTACTACTAATGTACTGTATATGCACTCCAGCAGTTTTATACAGTACTGTACTGCATGTGAAGCCTCACCAGTGCTAAACTTACCAGGTACAACCCACCATCCACACTCACAAAAACGTTCAGATACTGAGCAAAGTTTGAAGTCATTCGAATACCATGGTATTACTGTACTTCAAGACTGGATGCCTGAAAAGTGTTTAAAATTCGAGCAAGAGTTTGAAAACCAAAGCAAGCTCTCCTTGGAAATACTGTTTGAGTTCTAAGAACCGAGGTACCACTGTATATGCAATAGTTATAGACTGGGCTCCACCCATGACAATGTGTATGCACAGTGTTTGCAGTGCTTGTTTAAATAGATAAATACAATACAGGTTATACAATGAATAAATTAAGATAAATTAAAAATACACAATTAGAGACCTGCTCTCGAGAGCGTACAGACTAGGATGACTGGCGGTGACACCACTTTATTTGTCGATGTTCCAGACATTGTACAGCCATGGCCAAAAGTTTTGAGAATGAAACAAATATTATATTTTCACATGATCTGCTGCCCTCTGGTTTGTATGTGTGTTTGTAAGATGTTTTTATCACATACAGAAATATAATTGCAATCATATTAGGAGTAACAAAAGCTTATATTGACAGTTAGAATGAGTTAATGCAGCAAGTCAATATTTGCAGTGTAGACCCTTCTTCTTCAGGACCTCTGCAATTCTCCCTGGCATGCTCTCAATCAACTTATGGACCAAATCCTTACTTATAGCAGTCCATTCTTGCACAATCAATGCTTGTATTTTGTCAGAATTTGTTGGTTTTTGTTTGTCAACCCGTCTCTTGATGATTGACCACAAGTTCTCAATGGGATTAAGATCTGGGGAGTTTCCAGGCCATGGACCCCAAATCTCTATGTTTTGTTCCCTGAGCCACTTAGTTATCACCTTTGCTTTATTGCAAGGTGCTCCATCATGCTGGAAAAGGCATTGTTGATCCCCAAACTGCTCTTGGACAGTTGGGAGAAGTTGCTCTTGGAGGACATTCTGGTACCAATCTTTATTCATGGCTGTGTTTTTAGGCAAGACTGTGAGAGAGTCGATTCCCTTGGCTGAGAAGCAACCCCACACATGAATGGTTTCAGGATGCTTTACAGTTGGCATGAGACAAGACTGGTGGTAGTGCTCACCTCGTCTTCTCCGAATAAGCTGTTTTCCAGATGTCCCAAACAATCGGAAAGAGGATTCATCAGAGAAAATGACTTTACCCCAGTCCTCAGCAATCCATTACCTGTACCTTTTGCAGAATATCAGTCTGTCCCTGATGTTTTTTTCTGGAGAGAAGTGGCTTGTTTGCTGCCCTCCTTGAGACCAGGCCTTGCTCCAAGAGTCTGTATTCTGTATTTAATAGGTAACCAGTGCAGTGACTGGCACAGAGGGGAGATGTCAGTATAGCAACTGGAGAGGAAGATGAGCCTGGCTGCTGCGTTCAGGATAAACTGGAGAGGGGAGAGCTTAGAGAAAGGAAGACCGATTAGTAGGGAGTTACAGTAGTCAAGACGGGAGTGGATCAGGGCGACAGTCGGAGTCTGAGCGGTGTCAGTGGTGGGAAATGGGCGGATTCTGGAGATGTTTTTAAGATGAAGATGACAGGAGCATGCAAGAGCTTGAATATAGTGAGTGAAGGATAGATCAGAGTCTAGCATAACCCCCAGACATCAAGCCTGATGCACAGGAGTTATGCTAGTACCACAAACGGAGAGTGAGATGTCGGGTTTAGGTTTGTGAGAGGGCGGGAATACAAGAAGTTTGGTTTTAGAGAGATTACGTTTGAGAAACAGAGAGGTCATAGTGTTAGAGAGAGCAGATAGACAGTCACTAGTATTTTGTAGGAATGGGCAAAGAACTTTAAAAAATATTCTAGAGCCCAGCCCACACACAAACTGAAGTACTAATGAACCAGAGAACAGTTGCCCAAAGAAAATATAGGTAGCCATAGGTGCACACGAAATTATGTAATGTTGCTTTAGGCTAGATTCACACACAACATAAAGACGGCTGTTGTTATACTGGCCGAACATCCTCTGGCGTTTAACATGTTCCTGTGGCTGTCAGAACTCTCATAGCCACAGGAACACTATTTTCCATACGGCCCTTTCGGGGTGTGTATGAAAATCAATTAAGTATTGATTTTCCTATACACCACGGATGCACACGTGTGTTAATGGAAGATTAATAATGTCTGCTGTTTGTGGAACAGCAGCCGTTATTAATTGACATGTTAATTTTTTTGCACAGCCATACTAAACAACAGCTGTTGTTGGTGTGTCGTGGACATGGAAGGGGTGGCACTGCATTGATCTAAATGCAATGCCGCCCAGTCTGAAAAGAGCGGCAAATGTTTTAATTGAAAACAGCGTCCGTTATGTAAAAAAAAAAAAATGTACATTGTGTGAACGTACTCTAAATATGCTAAAAAAAATTATTAAGAACAACCTGTGCAGTATGTCATTTATGTATTGGAATATGTAGATCAAATAACATAGCAATTATGGTCCCATATCAATAAACAGAAATTAAACATAAGTAAAGTCATTGGGAAACAAAGTGGTCAAATTTATTTATGTGTCTCTGCCAGACTTCTGGTGCCCAGGACTTTTCTTTACATTTATCACACATTTCAAACACTGTTCTGCCACTTTTAGGTACATTTACACCGGCTACAAAAAAGGGAAGTGATTTATGCAAAAATCTGTGTGGCCTAAGTTGCACTCAAAAATACCCAATCAGCAATGTAAACAAGCAATGATCTCTTAGACTGGGGTTTGTTTACTCAGCCTATTACACAGCTTGACTATCATGCAGCAAGGGCTGCACTGACATTGTTACCAATGTCGGTGCAGCCCTTGCCTTTGGTGTAAAATAATAAAGTATATACATACCTGTCCATGCTCCTTAGTGATTCTGCCTGCTCCCCAGTATCTTCCTCGCTCCTGCCATCGACCGCCAGTGGAGTCCAGAGCTGGTCTCTGAAGTGACAGGCCACTCAGTCAATCACTGGCCACGACTTGAGTGGACCGTCACTTCAGAGACTGGCTCTGAAGTTCCACTGGTGGCTGTGGGCAGCTGGCAGAAGCCAGAAAGATAGCGGGGAATGGGCAGAAGCACCAGGGAGCATGGACAAGTAAGTATATACTTTTTTTTACACAGTCCTTAGCCATCTGATGATTTAAGGTCAGGAACAAAAGACACGATCAGCAGATAATATATTTCAAGTAACTCTAAGGATTAACTCTCCCACATTGCACATTATGCTGGCCAGGGAAACTGTTTATTTCAGCTTTCTTGGAAGGGAGAAGAGAGAGGGAAGAAGGGGCAGATGGAGTGAACAGCTCACACATAGTTTTTTGTGTCTTCAGCAGAAAGCAGAAGGCTTAAAACTGGGGGAAGGAGACAGAAAAGGTAATGACATGTATGGAATGTTATTCTCCAGGGGGAGGGGGATCCTTCAATGTGTATTTTACCTGAGTGGAATACCCTTTTAAACCCCTTTAAAGCCCCATTGTGCTGTTCATACTTCTGCATTTCACTTAGATTTGCCTTATATTTATCACTGTCATAACTCATGATAAATGAGGCGTGGGAATAGGCCTCCTTTCTGCTTTGCTGCACCTCCCTTGAGCTGTCCGCCCATTGACCAAGCATGGGATATGGCAGGCGTACACCAGGGAGAAGGGGAAAATCTGTGCCTTCTCCCTGGTGTATGCCTCATCCGTAAATTTGATAAATGTCCCCCCAAATATCCTTAGTGATGGAGCCTTACCAGTTTTCCAGTAAGTGAAACACCTAGTGACTGATTTTATAGCATTATATTTCCTATAGAAAATGTGGTGGGGGGGAGGGGTAAATAAGTAAATTGTAAAGATGTACACTACTCAAAAAATAAAGGGAACACTTTAATAACACAATATAACTCCAAGTAAGTAAAACTTCTGTGAAGTCAAACTGTCCACTTAGGAAGCAACAATGATTGATAATCAATTCCACATCCAAATAAAATAAACAAGTGGAAATTATTGGCAATTGGCAAGACACACTCAGTAAATGAGTGGTTCTGCAGATGTTTTGGTCACTTTTGAATATTGGTGGTGCTTTCACACTCGTGGTAGCATTAAACAGACTCTACAACCCACACAAGTGACTCAGGTAGTGCAGCTCATCCACGATGGCACATCAATGCGAGCTGTGGCAAGAAGGTTTGCTATGTCTGTCAGTGTAGTGTCCAGAGGCTGGGGGTTCTACCAGGAGAAATGCAAGTACACCAGGAGATGTGGAGGAGGCTGTAGGAGGGCAATAACCCTTCAGCAGGACAGCTACCTCTCCCCTTGTGCAAGAAGAAACAGAAGGATCACTGCCAGATCCCTGCAAAATGACCTCCAACAGGCTACAAATGTGCATGTGTCTGCACAAATGGTTAGAAACTGACTCCATGAGGGCCTGTATGAGGGCCTGATGTCCACAGATGGGGGATTCCTCCCAATGCAGGACAATGCTAGACCTCATGTGGCTGGAGTGTGTTAGCGGTTCCTGTGTGATGAAGGCATTGAAGCTATGGACTGGCCCGCCTTTTCCCCCAACCTGAATGCACATCTGGGACATCATATTTCGCTCCATCCACCAAGGTGGATGCTTTAGTCCAGGTGTGGGAGAAGATCCCTCAGGAAATCATCTGCAACCTCATCAGGAGCATGCCCAGGCATTGTAAGGAGGCCATACAGGCACATGGAGGCCACACAGAGCCTCATTTTGACTTGTATTAAGGACATTAAATGAAAGATGGATCAGCCGGGATTGTGTATTTCCACTTAAATTTTGTGTGTGACTTCAAATCCAGGCCTCCATTGGTTAATAAATTTGATTTCCATTGATGGTTTTTGTGTGATTTTGTTGTCAGCACATTCAACTTTGTACAGAAGAAAGTATTCAATGAAAATATTTCATTTATTCAGATCTAGGATGTGTTATTTGAATGTTCCCTTTATTTTTTGTGCAGTGTAGTATATCACCTTCCATGCCGATTTAGCATTATTTGTAAGTAATTACATTGCATTTTTAAAATCTCCTTATATTGTGTAGGCCCACTTTTGCTGCATACACTGCTCTGAACCATCTATGCAAGGTCTGCACAAGACCCATAAAGGGGTATTGGGGTATCCTTCCCCAAGTCACCTGTATACAGACACAGGCCCAAATTTATCAAAGTGTGTAAAAGGAAAACTGGTGTAAACTGTCCATAGCAACCAATCACAGCTCAGCTTTTAGCTCTGGTAAAATAAAAGCTGAGCTGTGATTAGTTGCTATTAATACTTTACACCGTTTTTTTTTTGTTATATACTTATTGAAAAATCTAGGCCATATTTTTAGAACTGATTAGAACTGAGAAATAAAAACACAATTACTGTTTTTTGTATTAGCAGTTAAGTATACGTGTACGATAAATTCCATTTGTATGCATCATAATTGTAGCTCACTTAGTACTAGAAGAGTTCATACTGTACATGCAGCATCAATAGTAAGAGTTTTCACTTCTATTTTTTAATACCCCTACAGGGAGAAGCATCCACTGCTATCAAATTCTTTTTTAAAAATGCAGACATTAAATGGATAAAGTAATTTGCATACTGACAGCTCTATTGTGATGTTTGAGAGCGAATGATTTATTAAGCTAAAATATGCAGAGTACCCACAGGGCAACCTAAGTGTAAAGTTGAACGAGTGAAATAACAGCAAGTAAACTTTAGAGGACTTGCAAACACTGTATGTCATTAACCGTTCACCATTAATGTACGAGGGCAGAGAGTATATAAATGAAAAGGATCTGCAGGCACAGTAAATATCAGGGTTGTGAACTTTTCATATGAGTTTTACTGACAATCGTTTACAAATGTGCTGACAAATCATATTTCTAATTACAAGTTTCCTGCAATCTGGTAAAATTATACAGTCTATAAAAAAGGATTGAGTAGAATCTAGGGGGAAAGGAGAACTTGAGAGCTTTATTTTATAGTGAGATTACATTAGCAGCAGGGTGTCATATTGTGGTACATAATGAAATTGAATTATAGTTTATATTTGAATGATAAATATGAGTGTTCCTTATTTATTATTAAAAGATTCAGAAGGCAGGGAATACAGTAAATGTACAGTATGACCTCAAAATAAATAGTGTCTGTTATTACGCACATTTCTCGCAGTATCTTGCTTTCTAAGATGTCATCGGTTTCTCTTATCCCTGCATTACAAAAACTTCCCCTCCAAGGACATAACTAGAGTTCTAAGGGCCATTTTGAAACCAACCCCCACCTCAAGCATTGCTATATATGGCTTTATATGTATTAATTATAAATTATATTATATTTTTCATGTGTAATCAAATACAGCCAATATTTATGTACAACCATGGTCTAATATTAGTAGTAATACCACAAAGGACAAATAATACTTCTACACCATTGCCATATATTACCACAACCTATTGACTAAACAATACCACCATTATGTTATGAAATACACTGACCATACAGTGTACCATACCAGCTCTGATGACTTTAGTTATGATAACACTATGTAACACAATTTTGTTCCCAAGTTCTAACTTATATTTCAACTGCTCATGTATAAATTTGATTTAAAAAAAACTGCTGGAAATCATGAATCAGCCCATTATACTGTCCTTGGTAACAACGTTCAAAGTTCATTATGTCCTGTGAAAGCGATCGTCTTGCTTCTCTGAATAAGGGCCTATATTCAAGACAAACATCAAGGATATGGACTTTAGCAGCATAGTTCTTCTTCAAGGACTTTAATGAGAGAGAGAGAGAGAGAGAGAGAGAGAGAGAGACCTTTATTAGATAAATATAGTTCAAAAATTATCCCAAAAAGCAGTGACTTTTTACTAGCTATCAAAGCTTACCTGCTCATGCTCCAGTGTTGTCCCCTGTTTAGGGCACAGCTGACAGGAGCAAGGCCCAATTTCCTTAGTGACCAGCCCTGGCATCAGTTGAACATGACATTCCAGGTGTAAAATTGAACTGGCCTTCTAAAAAGCGTGCAAAAGTGACATCAAAAAGGAACACTTCACTAGAACAGTTATTGTGCCAAAGTAACAAATGAACCAAGCATACTTGAACACAAACCATTTACAAATATTACACAAAACCCTGTCTGCACCTCCTTTTTCCAAATAGTGTCCAAAAAAAAAAAAAGCCAAGAAGATACTATTAAGGTGTTTTTTTTTCTTTTAATAGTGTAAGTTGCAGTATACGGCCACGAAAAACCTGCAGCAAAAATGAGTACTAGGTGGACTTTTGGTGTAGTCTATGGAGTCTGTATGTACCAGGTGCTGTTTGTTTTAGAGCACTTGTTACAGAGCACACTGCACAGCCAGGATAGGTGTACTCTGCGTACCAGGTACCAGGTGCTGTTTGTTCTAGGGCACCCGTTGAAATGGACACTGCACAGTCAGGATAAGTGTAGCTGCACTACAGATTCCAGCAAGCCAAGGTACAGCAGCAGCAAAAATGAGTACTGAGAGGACTTTGTGCAATTTCTTTGGGGTCTATGTGGACCATGTGCTGTCCCCTTTCTGGCACCAGTCGCTCTGCACAGTGTTCAGCCAAGATGGCGGTAGCTGCACTACAAGTCCCAGCCAGCAGCCAAGAAAAGGCCCCCAAAAATGTAGTTGTAGCCCTTAGAAGGACTGTCGGGTTCTTTGTGGATGATTCCTGCCTAACAGACACTATTTTTCCCTCCCCTCTCTCCCCACTCTCCCTGACAGACAGCAGTTCTCTCCCTAAGCTCATACAATCTGCGTCTGAAGCGACCATCCCGGGACCTGATTCTTATTTCCCCAGGTCATCTGATCTGGCCAGCAAATCACTCCTATCGCTGTGCAGGGGTTCCCATGTGATGTTAGGAGGTCCCAAAGTCTCCCCTGCATGTTGATTGGCTGAGAAAAAGCCGCCAAACATGCAGGAAGATACAATTTCCTCGAGTATCGCAGCTCGGCCGAGTTCCGAGTAACCTAATACTCAAATGAGTACCAAGCTCGGACGAGCATGTTCGCTCATCACTGTATACAATACTATTGAAGGAGGCTCTAGTACCCAGAGTACAGAATGAGATATGATTAGGCATATAGGAATATAAGATCTGTATGACATTTTGAGGAATATTTACTTACATATGTTGCAGCAGGGCCTGCAGATTCTTTATACTCCAAGGCCGCTAAAGCTGGCTTGCCATAAATGCTCGATTGGCAATCGATCCGGTGACTGGGCAGGTGAAGGAACTGTTGCAAACAAAAACAAACAAACTTGCTGTGTTTGGGTGAGCATTAGCTTGCAAAAAAAGTACCATTTGGAAGCCCTGCCATGAGCAGCACTACACAATGCAACAAGTTGTCCTAAACGTTTTGCTAAGCTATTAGTGTCCCTCATATCCCTACTAGGGATGACCGCAATGGTATCCTGGGGCTTGTTGGCAGAATCTTGATCCTCCCTACTGGGCTCTATGTCTGAGATTATTGGAGCTTGTTTGCTGCTGCTTTAATGCAACTTTCTTTACCACATAAAGGTCGTGCACTTTATTTCATGAAGGAAATTGCATCTCCCAAAACACATTATATGTGTGTTTTATGTGATTTAAATAAACCTCAATTGTATTATACTTCGGTATTCTCTTGGATTATGCTTCAATAACATTGACCTTTGAATGGCCTTTTGGTCAGAATGGCCTAGATGGCAGAGATTTCATCAAAACAACCTTCCTGCTTCCCACTTCAATAATACATTCCATCTGATCTATCCAATCTCTCACAAAGAAGTACACTACTCAAAAGTAGTCTCTGAGAGTCTATGAGCTAGTGGAGGAGGCACTTTGACAATTCCTTGTGGCTACACCTAGTATGTAATCAGACTACACCTGTAGTCATTTACATATCTACCTGAGACATACAGTAAGTGTATGCTAAATTTGACAATAATCCAGTTTTCACAATTTCACACCAATTGATGTCTTTTACAAGCATAGACTTAGTTAAACTTGTTTGTGTGAAAAAAGATATAGCTGTTTTCTATCTCAGAGTATACTAATATCAGCTATAGTTATGAAGAGCATACCTGTTCATAGTTACTGTACAATAATGTTTTCAATTCTGTCTGCTGTAAAAGTTCTTGAGGTCTAATTTGCATCACTTCTGTTATGAGGTAAGTCTGAAGTAGTCTGGTTCATTATACGAACTATCCTTGTGAATGGTTTTTATTTTTCATAAATTGGCTGGCCTACTGTGAATTTATATGATATTAGCCGTTTTCAAAGCACACCAGTACTAATTGCATGAAATGTGTAGATTTATCGCCTTTACAGATTATTTTCCATCTGCACAGTGGTTCCTTTGGGACCCTGTTTTATAGCATCTTTTGCTTATTAACCCATGTGAGCTGGACTGTGTAAATTGCATCTGTTCATTACCATTTTTCTACATATTTACAATTGTGCTTTTTTCCAGACAATTAATTTCATTTGACAATGGTTTATTTGATATTAAACTATGTATAAGAGACAACTTTCTGTCAATTTGTAACAGATTTCTGCAGAAAATTATTGGCAGTAATAGTATGAGGATTATCACATAGAGAATTACAAATAGTGCACAAATATCATGACAAAAGTACCTTCAGGTGAAAATGTACTAATGCACCATACCGTGGAAAAGAGGGAAAAACAGTTAATTTAGTAACTTAGTAGAAGAGAAGGTTAGAATCTTAATAGAGAAATAACCAAGCAAAAGAAGCATAAAAACATAGAAGATTGTCAGCAGGCTTGGTCCCAGTGGTGTAGTCTTGCTGTGTAGCAGTAGCGGTTGCAAAGGTCACAAGAACTGCAAGAGCAGTGCTTTCCTATTCAATTGTATTAGCAATTGCTAATACAAGTGAATAGGCAATTGCTGGCAGGAGCTAAAGCTCCCTGTCCTGCCACTCAGCACGTCCACCTATGTAATGTAGAGCTAAGCATTACACAGCCTCCAGACCTGACCGAAAGAGGCCAGAGCACTAAAGCACAGAAGAAACCAAGAGAGGTTCCCATACCTACAACCAAGAGCAGCTGTAAAACATCAATTGTGGTCAGTTCACCAAACGGACAATGTGCACTGAGTCTTATGTTGAAGCACGGAGACAAGGCTAGCGGGCCAACTCCCGGTAGCAAGTGGCAGTATAATGAAGGATATTCTCCAGCTCCAAAGTTAGTAAAAATCCAAAGTTTTTATTAGAACAAATCAGGGGCGCTGGTAGCACTCCAGTGGGCATGTACCCTTTCAGCTGCACAGACATGCAGCTTATAGGGATGCTATGCTCACTTAAATGCTAAGCATCTATGTGAACAGACAGAAAGAGCTGTCAGCATTCTGTTCTTCCAATCATTTTCCTGGGCAGCAGGCCAACAGTCTATGAGATTCCGGGACTTGATCCCCACAATAGCAGGCGCAGTGATATGATTTATTTGCAACTGCTGGAGCATCCCGTCAAAGTGAATTACAGGCTGGAGGCCAGAAGTGATGGAGAAACCAGCACCATGTTCGGATTATATGAGTATTATGTGTTAATGTTTGGACCCAGCAGGGCACTATTACTGGATGAGGGGGTTCCCAGCAGGGGGCATTTTTACTATGTGTAGTTGTAGGAGATATACAGCAGGGGTATTTTTACTACATAGGTGTGAAGGGGTGCACAGCATGGGACATATTTACTATATGGGGATTGCACAACAAGGGGCATTATTTGTATATGGAGTGGTGGGGATGCATAGCAGGTGGCATTATTACTATATGGGTGTGGGAGTGCAAAGCAGGGGTCATCATTACTATATGAAGGGGTAGGGGGTGCACAGAACAGGGTGATTATTCCTATATGGGGCATGCAAAGCAGGGGGGAATTGTGTTATGTGGGAATGCACAGCAGGGGACATTTTTACAATATGGGGGGCACAGCAGGGACATTTTTACTATATTGGGACACAACAGGGATCCTACAAACAGGTGGAAAACTACTGGAGGAAACTACATATGTGGGACACCAGAGTTCTGTGTCTTTCAGCAAATTTTAGTTTTAATATTTAGTATTTTTTGTTTACATGTCCCTTCAAGGTTACCTTCCACTCTGCCAAACAGGGGCACCCTGCCTAATGCTCGATTCTCTGTTTATTTCAATAGGGTTTGTTATGTGATTTGAGCACTTGAGCATTGAAAAATTGTCAACTCAAGTAACATGTACTCTAGCATTTTAGTGCCTGCTCTACACTAATATTGAACATACAACACCCATAAAAGTCAATGCCATGCTAGTGTATTGAGAAGTCCTGGGCAAACCCTTTGAAAACATTTAAAAGTGAAATAGCAGGAACATTTAAAGTATTACTGTTATTTATAAAAAAAAAAAGTCTTGATCAGCCAGTCACCAGAAATAGCCAGGGAAATATATATATATTTCTTTTTACTAACATTACTGTAGGCTCTTGTGATGAGTGCCTCTAAGTGTCACAGTGTTTGACTGATGTGCCAAATGTGCTAATTTATAGATTCCCTGGAGTTTTGATTGAAGTAGCAATGTACATGACACTGAAGAAAACAGTTTTTACAGAAGCGTGGTATTTAGAGTTTTAGCAGAGGTTTTATTAAATAGATGCATTGGATAAAAGGCAAATATTCTGAGACTGTAAAAGAAAACTATTATTTTATTAATTATACATTTCAATAATTCCAATTATTAGCATTTCTAGCCCAAAATCATAATTTCGACAAAGTTTTCTGACCACACACACAAAAAAAAAACTATTAAAGTATTCAGGGTTTATTTCCAAGTTAATTCTCAAACTAATCCTCCAGAGAAAACAGCGTAACATTGTATCATAAACTTAATAGAATGTGAACATCAATATTGTATGGCCTTTAAGCTATGGTATCGATTTTCTTTTCATGGTGTAGCACTAAGGTGTACATATATATATTTCTAAGTATTATCTTAAGGTCAATAGAGTTTGGATTTTTACATTATATTGTTGAATATCTGCCCACCACAGGCACCTTTTTTTAAATTAGGCTACTGGCTTCCTGATTAATGGATATCACCATGTATAATAGAAAACCTGCAATATCTAATGGAAACAAATAAATTGCAGAAAAACTATAATCTATAATCTTTATAATCTGGAGGTTTACCAAAAGTGTTTATCACTTTCTTGAATACAGTTTAAAGAACACCACAAGGACAAATGACTAAATTGGAAAACGTGTGGTAAAAAAGTTTTTTACACACTTTCTTTTAACTTGAGCAATTTCATCGCATGTTTCACATTGTAGCTGAATAATTTTGGAGGACTTCAAATATGAAAATGTGTGCAGGACATCATATCTTCTGAAATGTCATGGCAATCATAGCATCAATATGCCTTTTCAATTTTGGTAAACATTTAGATTTTTTTTTTATAAATTTTTAGTTAGAATATTAATTATAAGGTGAGGTTCAGATGTGATGGGTTCCCTGTTTATCAGTAATGATTTATAGACTCATGTGACCCTCACGGCTTTTTATTGGCTACAGCTATTACATGTCACAGCACATTATCACTGGATGTTGATATTGACTTCTAAGGATCAAGACAGCGTGTAATCGTGCTGCATGGAATCTTGTGACTGCATATTTCCCTTAATAGCTAAAATCCATGCATTAGTTTAAGCTTAATTGAAAATTGGGTGTTACCATTCCTTTTATCAAAAAATCTGTCGCTACCAATTCTGATACTGTCGCCAGGAAGTGGACATTTTAAGACTATGCAGGAACAAAGAGAATTGTAATGCCCAGTAGTGAATTTTTGCTACATTTCTTTGAGAATTTACAGAGGAACAGCACAATACAAAACTCTAAGTAAAGATGATCCAGAAATATTATTTTGCAGTGGACAATTAAAATATTTATTAAAACAAACATCTGTTACTGTGAGTGATCAGTGATTAGTGTCTCCTTTTGTATGGTCTGAAGCATCAAAACACACTGCAGAGCCTGTGCAGACCTGGGGTCTGACCGCTATATGGTCAATGTATGGTGCATGTCATATGCTCCTCAAGTCGGCACGATTATAATGATATATAACTCGTATAAATTTTATTTTATTTGGTTTATTTGGTTGTGTGAGGTGTCACTTTTTGCACCATGATCTGGACTTTCTATCAGTACCTTGTTTGTGTATATGCAACTTTTTGATCACTTTTTATAATTTTTTTTCTGGATATGGTGCAACCAAATAAGCTCAATTTTGCTTTTAGGAATATTTTTGCCCTTACGCCATTTACTGTGCATCATCCAAAATGTGATAATTTAACCCCTAGACGACCCAGGGCGTACCTGTATGTCCTGGCGTCCCTGGGGGAGTTCAGAGGGGGGGCGCGCGGCAGGTGCTTTATGCAGCCCGGCACCACGGCTATCAGCGGGAACGGTCCTATCACTGTGCCTGCTAATTAGTGATCCCCGCATATGAAGCCGGCCGGGGCACTGATCCTGGCTTGGCATTCTTTTGTTTTCGGCTGTTTTTCTCATCAATCTATGCAGTATTACTATACTGCATAGATCTCTATGAGAGATCAGTGTGACTTCTAGTATGTGTGTAAAAAAAAAAATGTTTTATTTTTAATAAAAAAAACCTCTCCCCTAATAAAAGTCTGAATCACCCCCTTTCCCCATTTTATAAATAAAAATTAATAAATAAATAAACATGTTTTGTATAGCCGCGTGCTTAATGACTCAAACTATTAATTTATCACATTCCTGATCTCACACAGTAAACTGCATAAGCGCAAAACAATTCCAAAGTGCAAGTGTAATAAAAAGTGATAAAAATTGTGGCGCAGATAATGACACCTCACACAGCCCCATAGACCAAAGGATAAAAGCGCTATAAGCATGGTAATAGAGCGATTTGAATTTTTTAAAAGCCATCAAATAAAATAAAAGTTATACAAGTTACATGTCGTTGTAATCATACCAACTTGAGGAACATATATAACAAGACAGTTTGACCCTAAGGCAAATGTCGTAAAAACAAAAAAAAACCAAACACACACACAATTTCAATGTCACCACACATTTAATTTTTTTCTGGTTTTGCAGTGTACTTTATGCAAAAATTCAGCCTGTCATTGCAAATTACAATTAATGGTGCAAAAAAAGGGCTCATGTGGGTTTTTATGTGAAAAAATACAAGTACTATGGCCTTTTAAGCACAAGAAGGAAAAAGTGAAAACGCAAGAATTGAAATTGGCCCCGTCCTCTAAGGGTTAATAGTTCAGGCAAATCTACACACGGCCAAATATCTTAATTTTTAAAATTGATTTTTTATTTATAAAATGGGAACTTCCATTAGGGGAGGGAATTTTTTATTAATAAAATTGTGAAACTCTAATTAAGGATGGTCCAGAAATATTATTTTGCGGTGGATAATTAGAAGTATTTACTAAAACAGACATCTGTTATTGTGAGTGATCAGTGATCAATGTCTGCTTTTGTATAGCCTAAGGCGTCAGAACACTCTGCAGAGCCTGTGTAGACCTGGGGTCCCTGACTCCAGATAGCAGTACCCGATACTTCATGGAACGCCAAGTGGTTAATAGGTATTTTATAGGTACTTATGGTGTTTGTGGGTATAAAGGCAGCATACACTTGCCAATGCCACAGGGAGCAAGTGTACATCTATCCCTGTGTTATTAGGTGTTCTTTAATTTTCCTTGAGTTGATGGCGAGTTACATATTTAACGTAGCTTGGGGTGTGAGTGAGGCAATATTGTATGTGACCTTCTGGGGTTTGTGTGTCAGGGCTGCTTTTTAGTCCCAATCTGGCTATAATCCATAGTAAAGTCCACAATAGTAGGATTTAATTGTGGATTTTTTCTTCTTTTCCATTAAACTAAAAGTGTACCTGTCACCAGAACAAAACCTTTGACATGTCTCATTAAGTTTTTATCGGTTGAGTTCTGAGTGTTCAGGTGAAAGAGTAGAAAGCCTAAAATGTTTTTGAGCAGATTCTGGGGAGATGAGTCTACCCAGTAGAAGTCTTCAGGATGGCCCATGCCAGTTGGAGAAGAAAAGGAAAAAGACATCACCTGTAAGTCACTTGTTGTAACTGCACTGTAATCACTGGCATCTTCCTTTATATGGATTCTGTATAGAAGGAATATTGGTCTTTGTATTTTCAGTAGCAGTGTGTGGTATTGTTTTTTATGTGATGGGTGCCCTTTGTGGAGGGTGCTACTTTAGGAAATGCTGCAGTGTTTCCCACTATTTCCCCCAATTCCACCAAACTCCTTAAGTTCATCCCTGATCTTATGTTTAGATTCAATAATCGCAAGCCAGTGTGTGTTGAATCTAAATCCCCGTAAACTTGATGGACTATACTAGTCCCTCTAATACCAACCACTAACGGGGAAAGATCCAACATAGACCTGGTCTAATAGGAGATATTACTAATCCACCCTAACATCTGTTCATTACATAAGGCCAGGTCTATACGGGATGCAGTCATATGAGTGAAACAAAAGCATGAAAACACCTGTTCTTCTCCACAGAGGGAGCGCCATATGTCTCTCTATCCAACTCCCATAACAAATCTTACCAATGGTGTTGTAAACGCCAGGTTCCGCTGTGATCATCCCTTCCTATGAAACAAAGTATTAAGCACACAACTTAGGCCTCCACAAGTAAACAAAGGTGGGTTTCTCCTCTCAACTGAAAACTTGAACAGCTCAGAGAGCACCTGAGAAGATAATGGGGGAGGAACATTGATTTACGCCAGAATTATTTCTGCATTAAATATTTGCAGTGTAGGACATACCTGCCTCTAGAATCAACCTAGTAGCTAGAAGAAAAAAAAGTAAGTATGCTTTGCCCATATTCTATGGATTCTCCCTACAGATTCAAGAGTACAGTGAGTCTCTGTACAGATGTCTTTTTAAAAGAAAAATTGCGCCCCTTAGACCTCTCCCCCATTCCTCTAACGTTCCAAAAAAATACCCTTAACTCCTCCGCCAATTAAGGAATTTTTTTTATTTTTTTTAAAGCTGACTCTCCCCCCTTCCCTTCCACATGACCATCCGCACTAGCACTTGCTGTAAAACCTCTCCCCTCTTCTCCTCCCCTCCACTGCATCACTGCAAAAAATAAAAATTAAAATTAAAGGACAAATTAAATCCCTTCCCCATCTAACCAGTTCACAGCATCTTGAGGATTAGCAAAAAAAATGTACATCATTCTTATATATGATATGATACGACATGGAGAGAAAGGAGCTGCTGCACATCACACCTATGGCTGACACTAATGCCACTCGGCTACATTTGAAAACCAACACCAGGATGTTGGTATATAATTTGAACAAACCATATTGCCCCATGTACCATGTGCCGGTCTCCTGGTTCACATGGGTCCCTACACTAACTCCACACTGTGTCGGTCTCCATGTCGTATCCTTATATATGACATGCAATTTTTCAAGAAATATTAATGAACAAAAAGATCTCTGCTTCCTCCATTCCTCCATTATACAACATCGTTGACTTCTGTCTTGCCAATTTAAGAATAACGTCCCTGTCTCCAGAACAAATAGTCTTTATAAGCATAGTAATTGGTAGCTACCAGGGGGAAGCAGTTTTAGCGTGCACTCTTCCAAGCCCATACATAGCAGACAAGGCCTCCTGGCCAAAAATTTCTAATATCCAAAACTGACAGAACTTAAGCGGGTCAACAGCCTCAACATTTTTGGAGCGTCCAATATCCTTACATTCGATCTCTTAGAGCAATCCTCAAGATTGGTCAATTTTAAATTGGCCGATAATTGCTGCCCATATTCACTGATGGTATGTTTTAAATTCATAACTTCTTTTTCCAGGCTGGGGATAGATATTTCAAACACTATTATTTTATCTATTATTTCATTTAAGTCCCGTCTAATCAGTCTGATATTAGATGATTTAGCTCCCACAGTCAATGTCAGAAGACTGTCTTAATTTCTGATAAGATTGTGTCAAGGGTAGTTCAGGTCTCTAGGCCAGTTAAAGAGACCTTGGACTTACAGTGTAACTATTTGAAAACATTTATTTACAGTGTAAGGCTATGTTCACACGCTGTGAACGACCGGCCGTTCCGTGACCCCGCCCGGGTCACGGAACGGCTGGTCTCTGCTAAGATGATCCCAGCCGATGATCTTTCCGCCAGCAGTGTTCTGATGCAGGCGCATCAGCACGCGCCCGCATCAGAACTCCCCATAGGACACAATGAAGCAAGCGACTGGAGCCGCCCGCTTCATTGTGTGAACTGACAGGGTTTCCTACGGCCGCAATTCACAGAAAACTGACATGTCAGTTATTTGCGGCTCGGCATGGTATCCCGGCCGGAGTGTATACGATGTGTATAAGCTCCGGCCGGGATTCCATAAAGGAATAGGCAATGTTCCACGCTGCATAAAGTACATCCATTGTTGCCGATGGCAACAACGGCCATACTTTTACGGAATTTGAACATAGCCTAAAATTTCATATAGTTAAAGTCTTTTATATTTTAAAAAATATTTTTTACAAATAATTTACTTGTGTAACTTCATATGCATACATCATCTATATGAATAAACTGAGTACATTATAATATTAAAAATAATTTGCAGTTTCCATGTTTATTCTATGACAAGATAAAAATTGGCACTCAATCTTTTAACCCTTTGAGGACCAGGCCCTAAATGACCCAGTGGACCGCACAAATTTTGTTCTTTGTGCTTTCATTTTTCCCTCCTCCCCTTCTAAGAGCTCTAGCACTTTCAGTTTTCTATCTACAACCCATGTAAGGGCTTGTTTTTTACAGGAATAGGTGTGCTGTGTAATGACATCTTTCATTTTACCATAACATGTATGACGGAATCCCAAAGTTATTATTTATGAAGATATAAATTGGTGAAATCGTAAAAAAGAATGCAATATGGTAACTTTTGGGGGTTCCTGTGTCTACGTAATGCACTATATGGTAAAAGCGACATGATACCATTATTCTATAGGTCCATATTCCATATGCAGGTTTACACAGATTTTCTAATGTTATATATATTTTTTTAATGAAATCCTTTTTTTTGGCAATGAATTAATAATAAATGGGCCTATTGTGACGCTTATGGCGCTTTTATTTTTACACCTATGGGGCTGTATGGGGTGTAATTTTTTCCGCCATGATCTCTAGTTT
Source organism: Dendropsophus ebraccatus (assembly GCF_027789765.1). Lineage (NCBI taxonomy): Eukaryota > Metazoa > Chordata > Amphibia > Anura > Hylidae > Dendropsophus > Dendropsophus ebraccatus. The sequence continues at coordinate 110,033,653 of NC_091455.1, forward strand.
TTATTAATATCATAATTGTGAAGATCGGACGTTTTGATCACTTTTTATTGATTTTTTATATATATAATGTAACATAAAATCGGTAACCCGTGCATATTTTTACCTCTTTTCGTGTACGCCGTTCGCCATTCGCAACGACGCTTGTTATATTTTAATAGATTGGACAATTACGCACGCTACGGTATATTATATGTTTATTTATTTTTATATGTTTTATTTATATAATGGGAAAGGGGGGATTTCAACTTTTATTGGGGGAGGGGCTTTGGGGTGTATTGGTATTTTTAACTTTTTTTTTTACACATTTGAAGTACCTTTGGGGGACATACAATACTTAGATTCTTACACTGATCATTGCTATGCCATAGGCATAGCATTGATCAGTGTTATCGGCGCTCTGTGCAGGCTCAGTGAACAAAGCGCCAATTGGACCGCATGGAGGCAGGTGAGAAACCTCCGGCGGTCCATTTTAACGACCGGGACCCGATCGGTACGTGACAGGGGACTCTCCCTGTCACTTACACTTAAACGCTGCGGCCGCGTTTAAGGAGTTAATGGCACGCTGCAGCCGGCCCCCACCTGGCTGATTGCAGCCGGCCCCCACCTGCTATGCTCCGGAGCGCGCTTTATAGCTCAGGATGTATTGGTACGTCCTTGGTCGTCTGGGCACAGACTTCCAGGCGTACTGGTACGTCCTAAGTCGTCTAGGGGTTAACCACTTCCCATCAGTAACAGCGCTCGCGGCATTTAAGTAACTCAGTGACAGAACAAGCTTCTGTTACTAAGTGAGCAGGGGTTCCCGATCGTTTGTGTAGACGGGCGTGAGTAATCCACCTACCTCCGTCCTGTCACTTCGGCCATCTATGTATAGACTCTGCTCCCAGGCAAGCTCTATGCATAGATCGTAGATAACACTGATCTATGCTATGCTTTGGCATAGCATAGATCAGTATATGCAATCTAATGATTGCATGTTTAAAGTGAAAAAAAAAGTGTTATAAAAAAGTTAAAAAAAAAACATATATCATCATATCATATCATATCATAGCGTGGAGAATTGTCCGATCTATTAAAATATAATATTGTTCCTCACAATGAGCTGCGTAATTTTTTTTTTTTTAAATCACACCAAGATTGCTGTTTTTTTAAAAAAAAATTATATATAACAGAGTACAAAACTCTTTCTGCATGGATATCCTGTGGATACGGGGAAAAGTCAAGTTTTCCTTAACAGCCTCTTAAAGTCTTAGACTTCCATGAGGTATCAGTACTTGTTTGGTCCTTTTGGGTTTAATAAACATTGTGTTCTCTGCATTCTAAGGTTAAGATTCATTACTACTAAAGACGGTAATGGGAACAAGTTTATAACAATATCATATACAAAATTCTGCAAAGTGGAGGTATTATTAAACCAGCCAGAGCAAAAGTAAAAAAATGTAAGCCCATTCTGCCATTTAAGGCCATGTTCACACTTTGTAATACAGTGGCCGTTCCGTGACACGGCTGTGTCATAGAACAGCTGATATCTGTGTAGTTCACCCTTGATGAACATAATTTCTATGAAATTAGGATGCGGCAACATTCTGCTGACAATGTAAAGTCAGGCCTGAGTCGTACTTTACATTGTCTGCACAATCAATTTTGTGCGGCTGCTATTCAATGAATAGAGGTCGCAGAAAATTGACATGACATGTCGAATTGTTATTTTATGGTGCGTCAAATAGGAGTAAAAGTTAATGGGCTTCAACAATACATATAGGAAAGTCTATGACTCAAGAACAACTTGTAAATAAAAGAGCAGATTTTAAATTTGACAATATCCTTTCCTCTTGAAGATACTAAGACTCTCAATATTTATTTTGCTATACGTAAGAGACTGGCCCTTCTGTGACCGAGCCGGGTCACGGATGGCCGGTCTCTGCAAAGATCATCTGCAGTACTGCAGTACAGACTGGATGATCTTTCTGGCCTCAGTATTCTGATTTTTAGAAGTGAGCCTCCTAAAAATTAGGCCAGACACTGCATGGCATTGAGCACACAGAACCATTAAAAGTGAGTGAGGAAGCAAGTGAGCCCACCCAAAAATTAGAGTGAGTCCAGGGGCTGGGATTTTTAGTGGACATGAACCTACGTGCTGACAGCTAACTGGCTAGGCCAGCTGTCAGTCACCATCTAGGGTACACCTGATGCCTCTTGGCCCCGGCCATGGCTAGACAGAAAAAATAAAACAGCTGGCTGGTTGCCGGGGGCGCGATCGGCGGGCCCCCGGCAACCAGTCCCACTCCTCCACAGACGTAGTGTGACGTCAGAGCATGGAACCATTAGAAGTGAGTGAGGAAGCAATTGAGTCCCCCAATAATTAGGCCACACACAGCATGGCGGAAGAAGACTTGGCTCTTGGCTGAGAATTGAAGGAAGAGGAGGAAGAGGAGGAAGAGGAGGAGGAGGAGAGGAGATACCAAGAATCTTCATGTTAAGCTGCTTTCCCCGGGTGAAAGGTAGAAGGTGCTGTTCAGCAGTTTGAGCACTGCCTGTTAGCGCTTACCCACGGCAGTGCTGCTGTGCCGAAAACTAATATAGCCGGATTATGGCTAGATTTAGCCTCACACCCTCATGCAGTTGTGTGTGAGAGAGCAACTCTTTAGAGGTAGGGACGAAGAATAACAATACAGTTTTCTTAAGAGGCCTTGGAATTTGAACAAATACACTTTCAGGCTGGGTTCACACTACGTATATTTCAGTTAGTATTGTGGTCCTCATATTGAAACCTAAACCAGGAGTGGATTAAAAACACAGAAAGGATCTGTTCACACAATGTTGAAATTAAGTGGATGGCCGCCATTTAATGGCAAATATTTGCTGTTATTTTAAAACAACGGCTGTTATATTGAAATAATGGCAGTTATTTACTGTTATATGGCGGCCATCCACTCAATTTTAACATTGTGTGGACAGAGCCTTTCTGTGTTTTTAATCCACTCCTGGTTTTGGTTGCAATATGAGGACCACAATACTGACTGAAATATACGTAGTGTGAACCCAGCCTCAATCTTTTAAAGAGTCTCTAAGAGAGGGCAAGTGCGGTAGCCTGTCTATTAAAAAGACTTGGTCAATCCTGCCTTCAAAAAGGCTACAACATCCAAGGAAGATAGACGGTACTGGTGAAAGGCCTGGTCAATCCTGCCTTCAAAAAGGCTACTACAACATCCAAGGAAGGATAGAAGCTACTGGTAAAAGGCCTGGTCAATCCTGCCTTCAAAACGGCTAAAACATCCAAGGAAGGTAGAAGGTGCTGTTCAGCAGTTTGAGCACCGCCTGTTGGCGCTTACCCACGGCAGTGCTGCTGCACCGAAAACTAAAATCCAAAAAAGGTGGAAGGTACTGGTGAAATGACGGCAGAGGACACCTGCAAGATGACATCCACACATAATATGGTTTGAAATGGACAAGACAAGGATGCTAAATTGAATTTGACTTTGAATTTGACTGTAGCAGTTGGGGTAACATTCCCTGCATCATGTGACTCCCCACTTCTCCCCCACCACTGTTTTGAGTTTCAATTTGACTTTGAATTTGACTGTAGCAGTTGGGGTAACTTTTCCTGGTTGACCGCACAGATGCGGTGCACCTTGGTGAGCAAGTCAGCCAAATTGGGTTAGGTTTTAAGTAACGGCAGCAACACTAGGTTGAAGACGTGGGCCAGGTATGGTATATGTGTGAGGCTGCCGAGTTACAGAGCTGCCATCAGGTGCTGCCCATTGTCACACGCAACCAAGGTCACTGCTAATTACACAGGATAATACAATACACTCTTTTTAAGAGGCCTCAGAATTTTATTAAAACGACCTGGTCATAGTCAATCTTGCCTTCAAAACGGCTACAACATCCAAGGACAGCAGAGGACACCCGTAACATGGCATGGTACATTTGTGAAGCTGCCGAGTTGCAGAGCTGCCACCAGGTTCAGCCCCTTGTCACACGCAACCAAGCTCACTGCTAATTACACTGGGTAATTAGCAGTGAGCTTGGATATGGCTTCAATAGCATATAAAGACATAATAAAATTAATAAAAGTCAGCCTGTCAGCGCTGTCAGTTGACAGGTGGGTGTGCTTATTAGTGACTGATGATGCCACCAGCTGCACTGAAGATCCGCTCTGACAACACTCTAGGGGCAGGGCAGCCCAGCACCTCCAAGTCAAACTCAAACTCAAAATCCAATCAGCTTTGGGAAGAAGTGGTGAGTCACATCCAAGCTCCCTGCTAATTGCCCTGTGAAAGATGGTGGTATATACTATATAGCTGCAGTTATCCACAAATTGTATACGACAACCTCCAGAAACTAGTGTGACCTTTCCTGTATATTTCTTCATTTATGACTGAAGTCACATCAAAGCTCACTGCTAATTGCCCTGTGAAAGATGGTGGTATATACTATACAATAGTAATGATAATATAATAGTGCTGAGGACTTCTTAGGGGTCTGTATGCAACACCTGCTGTCCCCTTTCTGCCAGTAGCCGATACCCACAGTGTGCTGCTGAAATTTTGGTAGCTGTGGGATACAATCCGGAAGTGGCTGTGACACCACCGTTACTCTGTGCAAGCAGTTGTGAACTTAGATAGGCCTTGCGTATGAAATACAGAAATCAGGAAAAATACTTGTGGTCCCACTAGTTTTGGGGGGCTATGGGATACAGTCCAGCAGTGGCTGCACCTATACACACTCTGTGACACACCCTTTACTCTGTGCAAGCAGTTGTGAACTTAGATAGACCTTGCGTATGAAATACAGAAATCAGTAAAAATACTTGTGGTCCCACTAGTTTTGGGGGGCTATGAGATACAATCCAGTAGTGGCTGCACCTATACACACTCTGTGACACACCCTTACAATGAGCAGTGAAGTTCTATGCAGGTGTACTACAAATCCCAGAAATACAATGTAGTACAGAAGCACCACCAGCCACAAAATAAAAAAAAAGAGAACACTGAGCACCTCTTAGGGGTCTGTATGCAACACCTAATGTGACCTTAGTAATGTCCCCTTTCTGCCAGCAGCCGATCACCACAGTGTGCTGCTGAAATCGTTGTAGCAGCACTGCAAGTCCCAGACAGCAGTCTGTAGTAATACTATTAAAAAAAGATTTGAAGCCCTTAAAAGGGCTGTTTGTATTTCTAGTATTCCCTGCCTACTGAAACGCTAAATCCTACACTGACGCTTTCCCTGACCAGCAGCAGCTCTGTCCCTAATCTCTTCCTGCATACGTCTGAAGCGAGCATTACCGGCCACACTTTTTATATGGCAGGGTCATCTGATCTGGCCAACCAATCTCTGCTATCGACATGTATGGGTCCCACGTGATCGCAGGATGTACCAATCAGTCTCCTGCATGTTTATTGGCTGAGAAATAGCGTCCAAACTTGCAGAAAATGGATGATGAGATTTTCTTGAGTATCGCGAGATGCTCGTCAGAGTAACGAGTATCATTGAGTACCCTAATGCTCGATCAAGTACCAAGCTCAGACAAGCATGCTCTCTCATCACTATTCCTTACGAATCAGGTAAAAATAACAACAGTGACGCAAAATTGTACTTTTGTCACAGAGTAGACCAGGATACAAGGGATTATTACTCCTATAATCCCTTGTATCTTGGTTTTCTGTGAATATCAAGATGTATGACGACACCCCTGTTAGGGTGAGACCTTAAATTAGTCTCCTCAGATATACATGGGTGCTGCATAATCAAAAATGTAATGTGACAGCTGTCTGTGAGTATTAACCAAGACACATGAAAGCAACTTCAGTGTTCAAGCTTATCGAATTTATTAAGGGAAAATCAGTTGATATTTTTACAATCATGTTCAAAAAATAGAAGAACGCAACAACAAAAAGTCCAAAAAAAAGTCCCATCACTGTCTGAGAAACAAAAAAAGTCCAAAAAAAGTCTCATCACTGTCCCGAAAACAAGAAAAAGTCCCCAAAAAATCCCATTACTGTCCCAGAAACAAAAAAAGCCGCATCACTGTCCCAGAAACAAAAAAAGTCCCGAAAATAGTCCCATTACTGCACAGTCCAAGACCGTGCACCCCAGTGCTGATGTCTGGTCCTTTAATTATGGGCAAGGGCAGTACATGTCTGTTAATGCCCATTGGGTAAACATTCCCCCAGACGACCACCAGAAAGTTCGCCCATTCTTGCCACTGTCACCTCCCCGATGCTTTAGGGGGCCAGTTCTGCACAAGTTCTGCCTCCACCAGCTTGCAACCATCCACTGCTTTGACTGCAGTCCAACCTGCCCCGGTGTCTTACCAACTATGTCAGGCCCAGCGCTCTCAGGCTGTCCTCCATTTTTTGAGCCTGGGTGAACGAAGCCACAGTGGGCAGGAGCTCCTCCGGACCATCAGGGAGAAGATATATGAATGGCTGAGTCAAGGTCAACTAACGGTGGGAAGTGTTGTAGCCCACAAAGGGAGGAACCTTTTTCTCTGCAGTGCAGCAGGGAGTCATACACTTTGTATGTGATAAATCTCATAGAAAACTGGGATACAGCCTATGGCTATGGCTGTATCCCAGTTTTCCAGGCGGTCCTCAGGCAGTATCCACCCTCTCCATGGAGCAGGCAGACAGCGGGAATTAGAAGCTGATAGTTCAGGTTCATACGAACCCAAACCTCGGTCGATTCGCTCATCCCTAGGCAGCACCTCCAAAGCATATAGAGACAGCTCCAGCCATTTGTCCAGCTTGTTCACCCATGCCTTTACTGGGTTTCTGCAACAGTATGTATTACGTGCCTTTACTAGGCTTCTGGAACAGTATATAACACATGCCTTTTACTGGGCTACTGGAACAATATGTATCAGGTGCCTATTACTGGGCTACTGGAACAATATGCATGATGTGCCTATTACTGGGCTACTGGAACAATATGTATCAGGTGCCTATTACTGGGCTACTGGAACAATATGTATCAGGTGCCTATTACTGGGCTACTGGAACAATATGTATCAGGTGGCTATTACTGGGCTACTGAAACAATATGCATGAGGTGCCTATTACTGGGCTACTGGCACAATATGCATGATGTGCCTATTACTGGGCTACTGGCACAATATGCATCAGGTGCCTTTTGCTGAGCTACTGGAACAATAACTATGAGGTGCCCTTACTGGGCTACTGGAACAGTATTTGTAACATGCCCTTAGTGGCCTAAACCAGAGACACTATAAGTCACTTGTACAAACAGGGTACACCTGCTGCTGCTGCTGCTGCTGCTCTTATCATATATATTTTAGCACTGAGAAGTGCTTTGGATTCAGAGATGACCTTTTTCACTGTATCTTAGCCCTGAAAAGGACTTTTGGGTTCTGTAGTAAGCCTGCCTAACCAAAGCGCTACTAAAACCTTTTATACTAATAATAGTATTGTAGATACGGCGCTAAATGTTTGGCGTGTTGTAGCTCGCTGCTGATGGATGCAATCCGGAGATGGACCCGTTCCCTCCAAGTAATGATAGTAATAATAAATATGTATGTGTGCATCCAGCGCCACTACTATTAATCACACAGCAATACAATGTGATATGATAGATGGAACTTACTTAGTCCAGATGTTCCTAAGTAGAAGATGTCTTCTGTGTAGTTGTCCTTAGTTGCATAGTATTAAGCGTGTTGCAGTATCTGTGATGATTGGTAGATGCAACGAATCAGTCTGTAGATTATTATGCCGGGAGTGTGCTCCGGCCGCTAGCGCGATCTCAACCGGCTTCAGCGTTCCGTGTATGTAGAATGTGACGTTACAGTAACTCACTATGGAGTCTCAAAGGGACCATCCAACGTTTCAGCGTGACTTACGCCTTCCTCAGGGATAGCGGCCCCCCTTTGCTCTCTCCTTTTAAAGATGTCAGCGGAACGTTACCAATCATACAGGTGATCCATTATTTCCATTCTGCGTTTTTCTCTCCGAAAGGTTCCATATCCTGATTGCTTTTATAGTTAGTTTAGAAATGCAAAGAGTTCCATATCTGCATTCAGTCCGTTTGGGATAATGGTATTGAACTGGAAGATCATTTTGGTTTCAGCGCGTGACATTTGTTTAATGAAGTTGCCCCCTCTTCAATGTCGCTTTATTTTCTTCAGACCCCCGAAGATTGTGTTCTTCATTTCTCCCCCATGTTTCTCTGTGTAATGTTTTGATAAAGGGTGTCCTTGAAATTTTCTATCTATATTATATATGTGTTCTTGTAGTCTTTTACATAGCATACATTTGGTGCGACCTATGTAAAGTTTCTCAAATGGGCATTTAATGAAGTAAATTACCCCTTTATCATAACACGAAATATATGATCTTATTAGAAGTGTATGTTCTCGATTTCTTAATTCCATTATGGGGTTCGTTATTTTGCATTTTTGGCAAGCTTTACATTTTTTACATGGATAGAAGCCGGGGGTTGTTCGGATATAATCATCTAAATTTTTTTTACATTCTCTATCAAATTTTATTGTCCGTGCAATCATGTTTCCCACATTTTTTGCTTTCCTGAAGATAAATGTTGGATTTTTGGGCATTTTTTCTCCTATTATTTTGTCTCCTCTTAAAATATCCCAATGTTTTTTTATTATTTTTTTGAAAATATGACTATGGGTGGTGTATGTGGTTACAATAGGTACTTTTATTAGATCATCTTCACCTTCCCTGTCTGTCTTCTTTTTTTCCTGCAGTAGTGTTCCTCTTTCTATCATGCCTATTTCTCTACATGTTGTTGTCATATGTTCCCTGTTATATCCTTTCGCTAGTAGTTTGCTTTGTAATTTGGTGGCTTCTTCTTCATAATCCTCTATGTTCGTACAGTTCCTTCTAAGTCTGGTGAATTGTCCCTTAGGGATGTTGGTTAGCCACAGGGGTAGGTGGCAGCTTTTTCTATCAATGTAGCTGTTGCTATCCGTAGGTTTGCTATATGTTTTGGTTTGTAAACAGTTGTTTTTAACATAAATAGTTAGATCTAAAAAGTTTATTTTTTCTTTGCTAAAATGTGGTGTAAAGTTCAAATAAAATTCATTTTTATTATTTTTTTCTAAAAACACTCCCAGACTTTCTTATCCTCCCTTCCAAATAAAAACAATATAGTCTATAAAACGGTGCCATATTAAGAGGTCGGCAATGAGCACTCCAAACCTATACCTTTGGATATGGCACTTTGCCATTAGGTGTTGAACTTCCAGTGACAAGTATGAGAAACCAAATTAACACACCTTCTCGCCATTTACACCTGAGACATTGTAACACTATCAAGTCAAATTACACCAGAGAGGGGAAATGGCTAATTAGGCACAATCTGGCCACTTTTATTTAGGGGTGTACTCACCTTTGTTACCAATGGTTTAGACCTTAACGTCTGTGTGTTGAGTTATTTTAAGGGTACACCAAATTAACACTGCAATAAAATGTTAAACATAACTTTACACTGTTTTAGGGTGTTTTCAGTTTTGTCCCATGAAAGGATACAGTAAATTATTTACTGCACCGATACATCTAGGATTACTTTTTAAACAAAAGTCAAATTAGAAGCTTGAAATACAGTCTGTATTACCTCTGGATACAATCATATGATTATGGTTGACAACAATAAACAAAAATACCTATCTACCTATTTTACAAATGTGGGGTCAAATGTAGGGATGGTCCGAACCCCAACGCTCGGCATCAGACTCCCGCTGTCTGCCCGCTCCGTGGAGGGGGTGGATACAGCGGGAGGACCGCCTGGAAAACTGGGATACAGCCTATGGCTATGGCTGTATCCCAGTTTTCCAGGCGGTCCTCCCGCTGGATCCGCCCGCTCCACGGAGCGGGCAGAGAGCGGGAATCATTATAGAGAGTTCAGGTTCGTACGAACCCGAACCGAACTCGGTTCGGACCATCCCTAGTCAAATGGTTCTGGCATTTTTTATGCCTTTAGGGAACAGAGAAACAGACATTTTATAGCATACATTTATATGTGCTGTAATTGAGTAAAATTGTCTACTCACCGCCCAGTTCATTTACTGGGTCCTGGCAATAAGCCAGCTGAGTAATTGCTATAAACTGCATTTAGCAGCCCATAGCAATCAGATGTAGATAAAATTGACCAGTGCAATACCTTTGTACTGCATTGATCTCTATGAGCAATCACTATATTATCCTCTATGGGGTCTACAAATAAAAATAAAAATAAAAAATCTTTTAATCTATACAAAAATCTCATCTAATAATCTGAGTTCAAATCATTAACCTTTTCCTAATATAAATAAAAAAATATGTATAGTATTGCCGTGTGCAGAATTGCCAAAATTAAATTACTACATTCATGATCTTGCATAGTAAATAGTGCAAATGCAACCCCTCAACCAAAATGCAACATTGAATATTTTTGCACACATAACATCCAGAAAAAAAGTTAAAAACTTGCATATACACAAATGCACTACCAAAAAAAATACATATGATGAAAAAAAAAAAAATTAAATAGCCCCATATAACAAAGATTAAAGCGTTATTATGTTTAAAATTTAGCAATTTCAACCATATTTATAAATTTTAACAATATTTTAATTTTTATCAAGCAAATAAAGATCCAAACTGGATCAAGAAAAAATGCAGGACAGAAATTACAGTGAACAATATTTGATTTATTCACATAAATCTTTAAAAACATGATATAAAATAGGAACAGAAGCAGTAACAAACACCACAAAATCAGTGAGAGGACATAATCATCAATGATTATGTGGTGTTTGTTACTGCTTTTCTTCTTATCTTTTATCAAGTTTTTAAAGATTTGTGTGAATAAATAAAATATTGTTCATTGCAATTTTTGCCCTGCATTTTTTTTACCCAGTTTGGATCTTTGTTTGATGTGTATCCTCTATGCGTAGGGACTTTTGTGACATTTATTAAGGGTCATTTTTTTAAATCACAGTGGTACCTCAACTTACAATGACCTCAGGTTACAATATTTTCAAAATATAATTTATAATATAAATATAAAATATGTGTTAGATACTTACTTGGCAGCGTTCCAGCATTTTCTGAGGCCAGATCAGGGCCGGCCTTTGGGGTGTGCGACCCGTGCGCTAGCAGAGCACGCATCAGTGACCTCAGCGTCAGCCGGCGTCCTTGTAATTCCGGCACAGGGAGGAAGTACCGGCCCTGGCGCACGTGAGGTCACTGGTGCGTGCGGTGCCGGGACATGCTCAGGGAGCGCGCATAGGCCGGGAGCGATACAGAAGAGGTGAGCCGCGGCGGGGGAGCGAGATGTCAGGTGAGTTATGTGCTTTGTTTTTTTTTAACCTGCACAAGGGGGAGACAACATAAGTGCGCAATCTAGAAGTGGGGGACAACAGCTGGGGGGAGACAACAGAAGGGGGCAATCTATAAGTGGGGGACAACAGATGGGGGGAGACAACAGAAGGCGCCAATCTATGTGGGGGACAACAGAATGGGGGAGACAACAGAAGGGGACAATCTATAAGGGGGGAGACAACAGAAGGGGGCAATCTATAAGGGGTAGACAACAGAAGGGGGTAATCAATAGGGGGGGTAATCTATAAGGGGGAGACAACAGAAGGGGGTAATCAATAGGGGTAATCTATAAGTGGGGGACAACAGAAGAGGGCAATCTATAAGGGGGAGACAACAGAAGGGGGCAATCTATAGGGGGGGCAACAGAAGGGGGAAATCTATAAGGGGGAAACAACAGAAGGGCAATCTATAAGGGGGAGACAACAGAAGGGGGCAATCTATAAGGAGTGAGATAACAGAAGGGGGCAATCAATAGGGGGGTAATCTATAAGGGGGGAGACAACAGAAGGGGGCAATCTATAAGGGGGTGGGGGGCACCTGTAAGAGGGGGACAGCATGGGGGGCATATACTATAGGGGGACTACACAGAGGGGGGTTCTCAAAGAGATGCACATAGGGCCATATATAGGGAAAACTGAACAAGGGGCCATCTATAAGGAAGCTACACAGAGGGGGGGGTATATACTACAAGGGCATCGCATAATGTCAGCATACCCACTAAATGAGGGGGTAAAGGGGCCAATACAGATGTGCAGTTTGAGATGAGGATGGTGATAGAGTGAGGAGTCTAATATGTCTGTCTGGCAGATTCTGTGGATTCGTGGCTTGGAGAAGTTCTCATAACGGCCCAGGGCAAATGGAGAGAGAAAAAAAGAATAAAATAAATGAGGAACAACTCTAATCAGAGAAGACGTCCCCTGTGAGTCACCTGATGTAACTGCACTGTAATGTATATGGTGTACAAAACCTGTGTAGGGCTGGCTCTACCTCTATATGACTATATAAGGTGATAGTGATCTCTGTACAGTGGATTTATTCAGTAGTGGCGGGGGTATTAGTTATTATGTGGTGGTGTTAGTCAGTAATGGTGGTAATATTTGTTACTTGTAATTTGGTACTGTGTTTTATTGGTCTCAGTATACAGGATTTGGTCAGCAACAATAAGGTGGTGATGGTAGTGGTTGTGGTGTGGCGGTAATATTTTCCCCCTATATACTGGTAATATTGGTCTCAGTATACAGGATTTGGTCAGTAACAGTATAGCGTGTGTGTGTGTGTATATATATATATATATATATATATATATATATATATATATGTATACACACACACACCCAATAGCATCGCTTGGTCGAGGAAGGGACCCAAGTTGACCTCTTGCACCAGGGCCCAAGTCAGTGCAGCTGTCTCTCTGCCCGAGCGCTGTCCCACTAGCTGGCTGCCCTGCTTCAGTATCCACCCACAGCTGCCATGGTCCCTGTGGGTCAGATTCAGGAACATACAGCAGCAGCCTCTGCCCTCTGAGAGTGAGCCCTGCTGTAACTGCTCCTAGCATAGCCGCCCTCTTCCCCTCCTTCCCCCAGGTCCTATACAGGGAAGCTCTTTTGTCCTGGTGCAGCTGGTGTAATATTACACTGCTGGGCAGTCGGGACAATAGGAGAGAGGAGGAAGTCAGCAGCAGCATGAGGTGCCCAGTCCTGTCATCAGCTGCTGCATTATCCACAACCAGCTGCCAGCTAGATGTATGTAAGTGCAAGTTTATGTATATAGAATGTACATAGTGTGTGTACTGTTATATAATGTATAGTCAATGTGTAGGTGTGTGTGTACTGTTATATAATATATAGTCAATGTGTATGTGTGTGTACTGGAGGTTTATATATGAATAATGTGCGTTTAAATATGTGTGACATTGTATATGTGTGTACTATATAATGTGTATGGGGTGTGTGTACTGTTATATAATGTATGTTCAATGTGTAGGTGTGCATGTGTGTGTACTGGATACTATTTCCCCCTCCAGCCATACACACAACTACTACATGGCTGGGGAAGGTAGTAGTTGTGTGTATGGCTGGGGGAGGTAGTAGTTGTGTGTATGGCTGGGGGAGGCAGTAGTTGTGTGTATGGCTGGGAGGGTCGGGTGATGGGTGTTGGGTGTTGGATGTCGTCTGGAGGAGTGGGAGGCTGTAGGAGCTTTATGTCACCATGGAAGGGCGAAAAAAGTTTTGCACAGGGCGCTATCTACCTTAAAGGACAACTCCGGCGGGACCCCCCCCCCAAAAAAAAAAAAAACACAGACATACACAGACACCATACTCACCATCCCTCCGGTGACGATCGCCACTCCATTCGCCCGCCGTCCGCCTCACCGTCACCTGCCTCCGCCGTCCAGCGATGTCTCTTGCTTCCGGGTCCATGAGAGAGAAAAGGCTGCCAGTGCGCTTGCGCACCGGCAGCCTTTTCATTGGCTGGAGTGCATCACATGGCTTCCAGCAAGCTCAGCCAATCAGGGCTGAGCAAGCTGGAAGCCATGTGATGCGCTCCAGCCAATGAAAAGGCTGCTGGTGCGCATGTGCACCAGCAGCCTTTTCTCTCCCATTCACTCTCAATGAAGACGCCGAAGAGGAAGAAGACCCGGACCGCCCCCCAGCTTTGACGTCACCCGACACCAGAGAAGAGGACCGTGACGACCCTAATAGGTAATGTATACATTCTATAACTTCCGGGGCGGGGGGTCGGAAAGTGGGGGAAGGGGGCCAGACCGGGTATTTAACCACATTACAAAGTTATATAACTTTGTAATGTGTGTTAAATAAGCCAAAAAAAATTTTCGCCGGAGTTGTCCTTTAAGGCCGGCCCTGCCCCAAATCATCTTTGCTGTGCTCTTGGCCACGTGAAGCCACGGAAATCTGACAACATCCTCAAAAAAGTGAGTATCCACCGGATATTGAAGGTGCATACTAGCTAGATAAAGTACAATGAGTGCCAATATATTATCTTAGAAAATCCATGTAATCGTAACCAAAGAGAAAAATTATGCACATCCCAATAAAAAATTGTAACATACTTTAGTGAAAATAGCAGACTAAAAATAAACTGTATACAGAATGTAAAATGACCTGAGGAGGGTCCCAATCCTATCTCACTAGCCAAGGGCACGCTTCCATGCAATGTATTGCCTCTCCCAACCCCCTTCCCTCAATATCACATAGTAAAGCCACAGAGGAAACGGCGTTTTTTTTTGTCATGGGGACTGTTATATTTTGTGGTCTATATTTTGTTATAGGAATGGGGGGAGGTGAGGGGAGGAGGGTTTGATCGGCTAGGTTAGAGGTAGTCTGCACCTGATTGGTGGGGACTGCCATGTTGTGGGTGGGGAAGGGGGTGGGTCAGAGAGAGAGGGGGAAGTTTTTTTTTTTTCCTTTTCTTTTTTGGTTGCCTGTCTACATAAATGGCCGAAGAACTTTTTTTCTGGAATGTGAGGGGAACGGGAAAGGGAACGGAATGTCCAGGAGATGGGCTAAGCAGATTTATCACTCCGTTTTCTCTTCCTATTCTGCTGAAGTTACTATATATGTGCATAATAAAATTACATTTACTTTGATCCTTGAAAAATAGATAGTAGGGGTCGGTATGTCTTCCTTCATTGTAAGATATTTGAGGTAGAGATATTGGCGTGCCTCTATATCCCGCCCCCATTCTCATTGCAGGTTCTGGATGATTTATATTGGTTTTTGGTTGAAAGGGGGGATCCACCTCTTATTGTTTGTGGGGACTTGAATACTGTTGTGGACAACACTCTGGACAGGAAAGGGGGTTCTCAATGTTCTTCTTCAAGTGTTACTCCGTTGGCTAGATTTATGGAGAAGACTGGGTGGAGGGACATTTGGTGGTCGTTGCATGGGGATTCGCAGATCTTCTCGTGTTTTAGTGCTACCCATATGACCTCATCACGTATAGATCTGGCCCTATGCAATGACCATATGTTAAAATGGGTTCATAATATTTCCTATGAGACAAGGTCTATTTCTGACCCCTCCCCGTTAATGGTAAGGATAAGAAGACTATGGTATGTGGTCCCCGATCGTTGTGTGTTTAGGTTTAACCCATATTGGCTTACTATTATTGAAGATAAAGATAAGATTAAAGAAGAGCTGAAGGCTTTCTGGGACCTTAATAGGGGGTCAGCTGATCCCTTAATAGTATGGGCTACAATGAAAGCCTATTTTCGGGGGATTCTTTTTAGGGAAGTATTAGGAGGAAAACATTTCCGTTCCAAGAAAATGAACTCAAGGAGGAAGTACGGAAGGTGGAGGAGAGATATGCCCTCCAGGGAAAATGGGGAGGCTCTTAGGGTCGCACAGTCACAGTATTTCGCTTTTTTATTGGTAAAGGCTCAACACGGTGTTTTTTTTAAGGGGTGGAAATATTTTACTGAATCAGGCAAATTTCTTGCAAAAATTATTGACACAGAGGAGCCAATAATCCCTATAGTTGTGTTACATGATAAACAGGATAATCTGGTTAGTTCTAGGGAGGGGGTCGATCGAGTCATCCATGATTACTATTCTGAGTTATATTCATCGGAGGCAAGTGGAAGTGAGCTTGAGATGAGCCACTGGCTGTGTCAGTTGGAGATTCTGAGACTGGATTACAATAAGTGCCAGGCCTTGAACACCCCTTTTACACTTGAGGATTTTAAGGTAGCTTTGGGGAATTGTAAGGGTCAGTCGGTCCCCGATCCGGGCGGTTTGCCGTTTGCTGTATATAGGGAATTTTTGGATATCCTGTTGCCTTGGTTATTGGAGATTTTCAATGAATCCTGTTCGAGGGTCGCTCTTCCCCCCCTCTATGAGGGAGGCTAGTATCACCTTGATAGGGAAAAAACAGAAAGACCTGTTATGTATGGAATCTTATAGGCCCATTTCTTTGATCTGATTGGGATAGAGCAGACAGGATTTGTGCCTGGCATGGGGCTCCCCATTCCATCCTGTCTCTTGACGCAATGAAGGCGATTGACAGGGTGGAATGAGGGTTCCTGTGGAAGGTTTTGGAGGCATTTGGCCTGGGTCTGAAGTTTATTGCATGGGTTAGACTTTTATATGCCTCCCCTATTGCTAATGTCATCTATAATGGCAGGGCCACAGAATGGTTTAGGTTGGGGAGGGGGACAAGGCAGGAGTGCCCTCTGCCCCCCTTATTGTTTCTCTTTTTTTATTGAACCTTTGTCCATAAGGATGAAAATGTCTAATGAAGTTAGGGGGTATGGACTGCAAGGGGGGAATGAGAAAATCCTGCTATATGCAGATGACGTCCTCCTATTTTTGAAGGGGGGAGGGAGAGTGCAGTTCGGAAAGTAATAGATATTGCTTCTGAATTTAGAAATGTCTCCGGTTTAAGGGTTAATTGGACGAAGTCCTCTCTACTACCGGTTGGTAAAGGATTTACTTTGACTAACCCACTGGTCCGAGTGCTGCGAATGGATGACTCGATTGACTACCTCGGGATAAAATTGGCAACCAGAATGGACAGGTTTAAAGCACTTAATTTAAAACCTCTATATAACAGGTCCAAGAAGAGAATAGAATTTTGGGGGTGCTTGCCACTATCAATGGCTGATTGTATGGGTATAATTAAGATGATTATTTTGCCCCAATTTTTATATATCCTGTTCCCTTCGCCAGTTTGGATTCTGGATGCCTGGTTCAGTAAAATAGAAATTTTGGTAAATTCTTTTATTTGGGGGAAACAAAGACCAAGAATAAAATATAACTGGACCCAGAGATGTAGTGAGGGTGGAATGGCTTTACCTGATTTCCGCTTGAATTTTTTAGCCATGGGGGCTCAGTTATTCAGGAAATGGAAACTATCTCCCATAATTCAGTTTATTTTACGTAACACTAATCACGAGTGCGATGATTTTTTAGCTGGTCTTGAAGGGGGTTTTGGGGGCACATAGATTCTTTTGCAAGTGGATATGTATAATAAGATATGGAAAGTACTCTAAAGGTTATATAAGATTAATGGGATGTTTCAGTTTTTTCCTATATGGGACAATATACACTTAGCAGAATTTGACCCTCTTTGGGATTCTTCTTTTTGGGCCTTAAAGGGGATCAAATATATAGCACAGATTGTAACTGATGGGAATTAAGTATCCTTTCAGGAGTTTAAGTATAAATTTGTACTTTCTGAGTCTCACTGGTTTAAATATTCACAGTTAAGTCACGCATTTAGAGCAGCTAAAAATAAGGAGATGTGGTGTGTTCAGTCACATGAATTTTTCGAGTACCTGAGGTCTCCCATGTCTAGGAAGAAATGCTTAACCGAAATATACTTGCGTTTACTGAAAGCAAGGGTAATGGGGTATCTATATAAAGCCAGGGGAAAATGGGAATTAAGAATTGGGAACCTCCTAGATGATTTGTGGGCAGAGATTGTTGAAGGTATACAATACTGTATGTCTCTATTAATCCTTCCTACAGGCTGATACAGCTTAAAATCTTGTATGGTCTATATCTCTCTCTGAAGGATCTGTATAGGAGGGGATATAGAACCAATTCAAACTGTCCTAAATGTTCTATGGAAGATGCTGACTTTTTCAACTCTTGTGGGACTGTTCCAGACTTCAAGATTTCTGGGGATTGGTGAAAAATCATATACAAGGTGTTATGAGCCCAGAGGTTGGTACTGAAGTTCCCAGATTACTTTTAGGTGGATACAACAACAATGGGCTGATACCTATTGAACAAACTAAGCGCATTGGCTAAAATTGTTATATCCAGAAGATGGTATGGAGATAAGGCCCCCCCCCCCACTTGAGGAATGGACAAATTTGGTAATTAGAGTATACCATTATGAGAAATATTGGGCAAGACTAAGTTCCAGGAAGGCCACAAAAAGATGTAGCAAACTATGGGCCCCATGGACTGATGGCGATGGTAATTCGTTTTTTTTCTTTCCCCTCTCTCTCTTGGGGTGGGATGGGTGGAATGGAATAAAATTTAATGGAATATATGTATAGAAATAAATGGGATTAGGCTAATATGGTTTGCCTTTCCTATATATCTATTTTTTTTCTATTGGAGAAAATAAAAAAAATATTAAAAATAAAAAAAAGTCACAGAGGAAATGTGCATCGGGGTATATGCATTAGAATTATAAATAACAAAACATAAATACATATGTACCATAAATGCATGATGTGACAAAGTGCAGCAAATACAATGGTAAAGATATACACTTATTTATATAAGTAAAATAAAAAGCAGGTGCAATGAACAAAATGGATCATAATAAAACCAGTAAAAGGAGGTCCTGGCACGATCCTGCCTCATATGTTCCATCAGTATAATTTGAATTTATCAGGGGTCTTAATTAGTGTCTGCATCATGCCACTTTGTACTGTATATGTATCCATACTACCAAGTAACAAATAAAACAGAGAAATCACTGAGCTCAAAGAGATCAGCGACAAAAAATCCAAGGAAGTACTCCCTCAAGAGATTCCATTGATACATTGCCCCCTATAAATTTAAATGTTCAAAAAAGTCTCAAAACACAGGAATAGCCAAATATTCCTTCAGAGAAGGAAAGCCTATTGCCAAGGGGTGTCTCCCAGTGGGGAGGTCACCAAACCACCCTGATACATAGCCCCTTGTAACTGAGGCTTCACGGACTCTTTTTTGCATATTTAAATTGATAGGGGGCAATGTATCAGTAGAGACTCTTGAGGGAGTACTCCATTGGATTTTTGTTGCTGATCTCCTTGAGCTTAGTAATTGCTGTGTTTTGTTGGTCTACTTTTCATTGCCCCTGGTAGAGAGAATCCTGTTTCAAACTGACGAGGGGCAAATACCCCAAAACAGCTGTCTGTGGATGGATGCCTAGCCTTGGTAACTTTTATCATTTCACAATACTCATCACAGTGTTAGACTTTGATTCAAAAGGGATCACCCTGGAATCTCCCAATTTATGTTCCAATACTTGCCACCGAGTGGGAAAGTAGCAAATAAGAAACAAGGAAGGAGGTATAATTCACAAGATACAATTGCCCTCACATGTGTTAACACTGGAAAAACATGGCTGCAATACAGGAAGTCACAAATCTACATGACTCTCACAACCCATGGCTAGTTCTCTTGAGACCAATCCAAATTCCTTACTAGTATAACAGCAGAAATTCCAACTTGTATTTATTTGTATCACCAGCAGGTGTCACCCAAGTCAAGGGGAACATTTATGTATTACCCAATGCACAGATGAGTGTAACAGTAATCATATGTACAAATGCAATTAATTTTAATAATAATAATAAAAGAAAGCAGTTCCATAGCATCTAATTTGCAGATTACGCTTGCATATTCGTATAGATAGCATGTGTCTTGAATCCAACTTGTATTTATTTGTATCACCAGCAGGTGTCACCCCAATCAAGGGGAACACTTAAAGGGGTAGTGCGGCGGTAAACAATTATTCACAGAATAACACACATTACAAAGTTATACAACTTTGGGCTCGGTTCACACGTTGTAACAGTGCGGCTGTATTTGCGGCTGTAATTGTGCGGCGGTATTTTTGGTGGTTCGTGTGTATGCTTGGAAGTATAGGATATGCGGCTGCACAGTGCACACTATGTCTGAATCTACGGCCCTATCGTAAACGGACCCGTCAAAAATGAACAAGACCATTGTTTGCGGCTGAACATGCGGCCGAGGATTGACAGGCGGTCCGTACGGAGTACTTAAAAAATAGCCGGCAATGATGCCGAATGCCGATGCCTCTAATAGTTAATATATTAAATTACTAAAACACATTTTCTTTGTAATCAAGACACTTTCGTTGGTCAATAATTTATTTCTAACGAATCCAACATTTTGCAATTAAATATACTGTTAAAAAAAATAGATATATAAATAAATGTATATTTATCTATATATTTATTTTTTGACAGTATATTGAATTGCACAATGATGGATTCGTTAGAATTAAATTATTGACCAACGAAACAGAATTTATTTCCACGAAAATGTGTTTTATTCATTAAATATTAATTAGTACAGGAAGCTCTATAAGCCGTTAATTCATATTCCCGGCAATAGAGCATTCTGTACTAATCATCACTTTACTTTAATTAAAACATCAAATGTTTCTTCTAATTATGTTATGACAATAGCATTATTAGAAGAAACATTTAGAATTATATGTGCGCTCAGCTGATTGGCTGTTCGGCTGAGGGCACATATAATGAGCCGGTCCGCAGCACAGTGACTTCATTGTGCTGCGGACCAGCGAAGAGACAACATCGGGACATCGGATGGTGAGTATAGAGCTCTCCCCACACCCCCTCCCCGGCACTGCACCCCTCCCAGCAAGGAAGGGGGGGTCAGTTAACCCCTTCCTTGCTGGGATGGGTGCAGTCTGACATCAGTCTGGCCCCCAGGGGGTTAAGGGGGATGCAATACATCCTCCCTTAACCCCTTGGGGGTCAGACTGTAAGCAGCGATCTGTAAAGATGCTGCATACTGTAAGGTGCACAACACCGCTCACAATGATGGGTGTTGTGCTCCTGTTTGTGTGTTTTTTTGTGTGTTTCTCCCTTTTTGTTTTTCAGATATCGGTATCCTGGGGATTACGTCGGATTCCATGGACTACGTCGATGACCAGCGGTTGTTCTTTGAATTGTTTTAATAAAATGGTCAATGAGGGGTGTGGGGGTGTTTTTATTTGAATAAAAAAATATTTTAAACTTGTGTCTTGTCTTTATTTCTTTACTTTATAGACTTAGTAGTGGAAGCCGTCTAATAGACGGAATCCATTACTAAGTTGGGGCCTAGTGTTAGCCGGTATAAAATGGCTAACACTAACCCCCCATTATTACCCCAGTACCCAATGCCACCAGGGGTACTGGGAAGAGCCAGGTGCCAGTGGTCCCGGAGCGTCAATATTGGCGCTCCTGGACCGGGCGGCAGCAGGCTGGTAAGATTTAGGCTGGGGAGGGCCTAAACCAATGGCTCTTCCCACCCTGGTGTTACCAGGCTGCTGTCGTTTGGTTTTTAACCCGGCTGGTTATAAAAATAGGGGGGACCCTATGCGTTTTTTTTTTAAAATAAATAAATAATTAAAAAAAAAAAAGCATAGGGTCCCCCCTATTTTTATAACCAGCCGGGTTAAAAACCAAACGACAGCAGCCTGGTAACACCAGGGTGGGAAGAGCCATTGGTTTAGGCCCTCCCCAGCCTAAATCTTACCAGCCTGCTGCCGCCTGGTCCAGGAGCGCCAATATTGACGCTCCGGGACCACTGGCACCTGGCTCTTCCCAGTACCCCTGGTGGCATTGGGTACTGGGGTAATAATAGGGGGTTAGTGTTAGCCATTTTATACCGGCTAACACTAGGCCCCAACTTAGTAATGGATTCCATCTATTAGACGGCTTCCACTACTAAGTCTATAAAGTAAAGAAATAAAGACAAGACACAAGTTTAAAATATTTTTTATTCAAATAAAAACACCCCCACACCCCTCATTGACCATTTTATTAAAAAAATTCAAAGAACAACCGCTGGTCATCGACGTAGTCCATGGAATCCGACGTAATCCCCAGGATACCGATATCTGAAAAACAAAAAGGGAGAAACACACAAAAAACACACAAACAGGAGCACAACACCCATCATTGTGAGCGGTGTTGTGCTCCTTACAGTATGCAGCATCTTTACAGATCGCTGCTTACAGTCTGGCCCCCAAGGGGTTAAGGGAGGATGTATTGCATCCCCCTTAACCCCCTGGGGGCCAGACTGATGTCAGACTGCACCCATCCCAGCAAGGAAGGGGTTAAGTGACCCCCCTTCCTTGCTGGGAGGGGTGCAGTGCCGGGGAGGGGGTGGGGAGAGCTCTATACTCACCATCCGATGTCCCGATGTGTCCTCTTTGCTGGTACGCAGCACAATGAAGTCACTGTACTGCGGACCGGCTCATTATATGTGCGCTCAGCCGAACAGCCAATCAGCTGAGCGCACATATAATTCTAAATGTTTCTTCTAATAATGCTATTGTCACAACATAATTAGAAGAAACATTTGATGTTTTCATTAAAGTAAAGTGATGATTAGTACAGAATGCTCTATTGCCGGCATATGAATTAACGGCTTATAGAGCTTCCTGTACTAATTAATATTTAATTAATAAAACACATTTTCGTTGAAATAAATACAGTTTCTTTGTTCAATAATTTAATTCTAACGAATCCATCATTGTGCAATTAAATATACTGTCAAAAAATAAATATATATATAAATATACATTTATTTATATATATATTTATTTTAACAGTATATTTAATTGCAAAATGATGGAATCGTTTACATTTAATTATTGAACAATAAAAGGGACTTTATTAGACAGAAAATGTGTTTTATTAATTCAATATATTAACCATGAGAGACATCGGCTATAGTGCAGAGGATCGCAAACCACGGTAATAGCGATTCATGTAAACTGTGTTCCCTGCTTTCCCAGATGCATCCAGAGGTATTTGCATCACTTTCTTAAGATTTTATTTGTTATTTTTAGTTGAACCAGATTTCCAAGTAAATGACCGTATGTTTTGAGCCGCATGTCTATTTTTTCCCACGGCCGGAGTTTCACCCGCACATTTACAGCCGCATAAAAAATACAGCCGCACAGTTACAGCGTGTGAACCCAGCCTTGTAATGTATGTTATGTCTGTGAATGGCCCCCTTCCCCGTGTCCCACCACCCCCACCCGTGTACCCGGAAGTGTGGTGCGCTATACATACAGATGTAGCCAGGGTTAACTTGATCACAATGACACATTTAACTCAACACTCTAATTGACTTAGCATAGCTCCCTGACACAATTGTTGAGTCAGGGATCATGTTAACCCTGGCTACATCTGTACCTGTCACGTGCCGACTTGTCTCCGATCTTCAGTCAGCGATGTCGTCTTCGGCCGAATCCCTCCGTCCGTCCTGAGTGCCGGCCACCCTCTGCCGCATTATCGGCTGCTCAGCCGCGATTGGCTGAGCATAACTGTACTCAGCCAATCGCGGCTGAGCATCTGATGACTCTGAAGAGGGCGGCTGGCACTCAGGACGCTCGGAGGGATTCGGCCGAAGACGACATCGCAGACTGAAGATCGGAGACGAGTCGGCACGTGAGAGGTATGTATAGCGCACCACACTTCCGGGTACACGGGTGGGGGTGGTGGGACACGGGGAAGGGGGCCATTCACAGACATAACATACATTACAAAGTTGTATAACTTTGTAATGTGTGTTATTCCATGAATAATTCTTTACCGCTGCACTACCCCTTTAAAGGAGAAGTCCAGACAAAAATTTTATTAGAGTATTGTATTGCCCCCCAAAAGTTATACAAATTACCAATATCCACCTATTACAGAAATTGCACATAAAGTGCTTTTTTACATTTAGTATTGCCTGAAGTCTTGCAGTCATGCCCGGATTGGTTATCTGGAGGACCAAGCAAATGCCTGGTGGGCCGCCAACACTACAAGTACAAGGGCCACTGGTACTGCTGCATACTTGCACTGATGGCCTTCTGCAGTTGTCGTGAACACCACGACCAACCACACTCTATTCACTCAACCTCTCTAGTATAGGGATGGACCGGCATATTTCCCAGGCAGCCCCCCCCCCCTCACCAACAGCACTTAGGGTGACCGCTCTGCTCCTTTAAATGTCCCCTTTTTGTAGCTGACGTGCCGCACACAGGCATGTCTGCTACAACCCACCCCTGATGGCTGACATCCCTTCCTGGATGCGGCACAAAGGATCCTTGAGGGCAGAGCGTAATATGCTGCCGGGAGCTAGAACACCAAGAATAAGAAGAAGACACTGCTGCTGGCGAATGATGTGACAGGTGAATATGCTTTTTGCTTGTTTGTTTCACACAGGGGCTGCACAGAAGGGGGTGCAAATTCTATATGAAGATATTACCAAGGAAGTTCTGAATCTTTTTGGGAAGGAGGAGGACTTTTCTATATGGGAATATTACAAAGGAGGGGCTATTCTATATAGGGATATTACATAGGGGGGGCTATTCTATATGGGGATATTACAAAGTGGGCTATTCTATATGGGGATATTACAAAGTGGGGGGGAAGACTTTCCTATATGGAGATGTTGCTAAGGAAGGGCCTTTATATGGTGATGTTACAAGGAGGGGCACTATTTTATATGGCTATGTTACAAAAGAGACTGAGGAACACTGAGGGACAAATGGCGCCAAGACACTGAGGGACACGGTGTGTCAGAGGGACATTGAGCATCTTACTACAAGACTTTAGGCAGTAGTAAGTACAGGGAAAAAGCACTTTATCTGCATTTCCCATAATAAGTGTAATTGGTAATTTGTATAACTTTTTTTTTTTTTTTGGGGGGGGGGGGCAATACAATTTTGGTGGGACTTCTCCTTTCAGTATTACAATGGCAAGCATATAATAACAGATTGACAGAGGCAGAACACATAGATTGTTTTGCAATTATCAAGCACCTTGTTATGCATGGTAGTGCACTAGTTGCACAAGTGATCACACACTGTGCAAAGTATATATAAAGCTTGCCTTATCCATCAAAATATCAGTGACATCCAAGTCACCCAGAATTGTACTTGTGTGATACATTATCCACTATTCAAAGGCCAAGATGTCGACAAACCATCTCACTGTTAATAGTGCTATTACCATTATTGCCACAAATGCTATCAATAAAATGATGGAAGATGGACTTTAAATGTAGGTAATCATTCCGTAACATAGCTATCATTTCTCACTCATGCATTATACATACAATAAATGGTATATATGTTAGAACATATACAAAGACCACACCAATACCTAGCATTAAAACAAAAAAAAAGGCCTGTACATCCGAGTATCCAATGGTCATAGTCACACAATGTTCCTTCCATACCTCCATTGGATTAGTATTTATACAACACCAAGAGTTATACAATTTCATTGGTATATATTAAGCTAGAATAAAAAGACACTCGGTATTTGTAGAAAATCTTCCTATTGGAGCTAGTTAAGCTATGCATGCAACAGCCATATCACCTACTATAATGATCAATTTAATCACATACATGTGTAAATTTACCTCTAATCCCAAAATGTACATTGACCCCTCAAGTCAATCCCTTACGGGAATATGTGGCCAAATCTATATTTATATGTGATCATAACAAATAAAGAAATAAATAATAAAAAAAACGACTAGACCACTCCATCACCAATAGGTAATCTGATGAATAAAACACCTATACATTAAAACCATGTTTAACACTAGATAGATAGATAGATAGATAGATAGATAGATAGATAGATAGATAACGATAATCCATCGCACTCCAGCATCAGGTGAAAAAAGTGTTGTTTATTGCAGAAACAAAGAGATGCAACCTTTCAGTTCTCTCACAAAACCATTATCAAGCATAGTGGGTAGGTCGTTGACACAGGTTTATATAATCCATTCATTATAACACCCAACCCCTCATGTGGTGATTAGCAAATTATCAAATAGATAAGATTAAACATTATAGAAACATGTAATAATAAAGTGCATTATCATATATTCAAATAATCAAAAAAAGTGCATAATCTAATACAGGGGTGGGGAACCTTTTACATGCCGAGGGCCAGTCGGACATTAATAAAATCATTTGAGGGCTGCATAACGTGTGTGGCAATTGGTAGTGTGGGTTTGCAGCACCTAGGGCAAAGCAAAGTATTGTTCCCCTAGTGCAGCTGCTATTGTAGATAACACCCAGTTATGCCCCTTACAGTCTAGTTAACCCACCCCCGTCATGTCACTGGTAGCCTAGTTAACCCCCCCAGTCATGTCCCTGGTAGCCTAACTACCCCCCCTTCAGTGATTTCCCTGGTAGCCTAGTTAACCCCCCAGTCATGTCCCTGGTAGCCTGGTTAACCTCCCCCCCCCCCCCCCCCCGCCATTCATGATGTCCCTGTGTCCCTGGTAGCCTAATTACCCCCCCCCCCCCAGTCATGTCCCTGGTAGCCTAATTAACTCCCATTCATGTCCCTGGTAGTCTAGTTAAACCCCCCCCCCAGTCATGTCCCTGGTAGCTGTAATTAAACCCCCAGTCATGTCCCTGGTACCCCCACCCCCGTGATTTCCCTGGTATCCTAGTTAACCCCTAGTGCCTGTCCCAAATAAAAAAAATAAACATCCCACTCAACTTTCCTCCGCTCCCACGCTGCCCAGGTCCTCTTCTCTCTCCTCTAGCCTGTGCCCGTCTTCTCCTACAGGCGGCGCAATGAAATGACGTCATCGCGTGCGGCCCGCAGGAGACGGAAGACGTCTGATGAATTCTTAAATTGTATTGACCCTGACATTCAGTTCACCATGTCTTATTCAGATGACTGTACAATTTTTAGACACTACTGTCTCCATACTTGGTGACCGGTTGTCAAGGGACTTATTTACCAAGAAGACTAATTGCAATCCTAGATCCATGACCAAATACCTGCCATATTGTCAAATGCTACGTTCACGCAGAATTGTTAGTGAACCCCAAAATGTGAAACCTGCTCTAGAGGAGATCCCCCAAAAAATTAAAGTGAGAGGATATCCTTCATCATTGATAAAAAAAACATCTGAACAAAGTGACCACTTTGGATAGGCAACAATTATTACATAAACCACATCAGAACCGTTCTATTGAGAGACTACATTTCATGACTACCTACTACCATGTGTCGGGCCAGATTGCACAATTACTACGCAAACATTGGAGGATAATACGTTAGAGCAACCCCAACATCACAAAATTCCACAATCCACCACTAATGAGTTACAGGAGAGACACGAACATTAAGGATAGACTTGTTAACAATGATGTATCCTTGGGTGTTGGACCTAAACAGACATACTTGAAAACACAGAAAAAGGGTTCCTTTCCATGCTGTGCCTGTATTAATTGTCCTTTAACCCTTAAAAGACCGGACCAATTTCGATTTTTGCGTTTTTGTTTTTTCCGCCTTGTGCTTAACCCCTTCACTTCAGCCATCTGTATATATACGTTCCTATTGCACATGCCCCGTGCAGTAGGAATGTACATATACGTTCCTGACTGACAGGGGCTTTGTGATGAGAACGGGATCGCTGCAGGGACAGCGATCCCGTTCTCATCTGTGTACAGCACCGGAGATAATGAGGATCAGCTGCGATCCCGCAGCTGACCCCCATTAACCCCTTAGTGACCGCCGAAACGGCGGTCACTAATGGGCCGGTGCCGCCGCTGTATTTCATCTCCCCCCACCGTGAATCCACGGTGGGGGGAGATGAAATAAGTAAAAATCAGACCCCAGATCAGCCCCCTAGTGCCCCAGTCACTAACCCCCCCTCCCGCGGCGGCCATCGGATCCAAGATGGCCGCCGCGATCACTGTGAACAGACTAATGTCTGTTCACAGTGATCAAAAAAGAAAAATGAATGAAAGCCCCATGCTCTCCGCCACCGGAGGTAGCGGAGAGCATGGGGCAGTCATCGGGACCCCCCCTGTGGGGACCCGTTACAAGCGATCAGCGGTATATACTATATACCGCTGATCGCTTGTGCCATGTGCCGCCAGCACTTTTTATCCCCTGTCACCATGAATGATTGGTGACAGGGGATAAAAAGTGATGTTCCCCCCACCCCCCAAGTCGCCCCCCACCCCCCCTGTCACCCCCGTGACCCAGTCACCCCCCCCTTCCCCATATACTCACCGGATCCACGGAGCTCCTTCCTCCTCGACGTCCTGGCTGGTTATGAAGTGCGCATGCGCTCCACAACCAGCCAAGCTCTGAAAATTTTAAGTGACAGAGACCAATTTGGTAATAATTACAGTTTACTCCCAAATTACCCCTAACCCCCCCCCCCCCCAGATTACCCGTAACCACCGCAGGTTGCCCGTAACCACCGCAGGTTGCCCGTAACCACCCCAGGTTGTCCGTAATCACGTCAGATTGCACGTAACCCCCCAGATTACCCGTAACCACCGCACGTTGCCCATAACCACCGCACGTTGCCCATAACCACCGCACGTTGCCCGTAACCACCGCACGTTGCCAGTGACCCCCTCCAGATTGTCCGTAATCACCCCAGATTGCCTGTAACCACCCCAAATTACATGTAACCACCCCAGATTAGCTATAAGCACTTCACTCTATCCGTAACAATTCTAGATTGTCTGTATCCCCTCCAGGTTGCCCCTAACCACCGCAGGTTGGGCATAACCACCGCAGGTTGGGCATAACCACCCCAGATTGCCCGTAATCATGCCAGATTACATGTAACCCCCCAGATTGCACGCAACCACCGCAGGTTGCCTCTGACCACCGCACCTTGCCTCTGACCACCGCACGTCGCCTCTGACCACCGTACGTCGCCTCTGACCACCGCACGTCGCCTATGACCACCGCACGTCCCCTATGACCACCGCACGTCGCCTATGACCACCGCACGTCGCCTATGACCACCGCACCTTGCATCTGACCACCGCACCTTGCCTCTGAACACTGCACCTTGCCTCTAACCACCCCAAATTGCCAGTGACCCCCTCCAGATTGCCCGTAACCACGCCAGATTACAGGTACCCACCTCAGATTACCTATTAGCACTTCAGTTTATCCGTAACCACAGCAGGTTGCCTGTAACCACCCCAGATTGTCCGCAACCACCCCAGATTGTCCGTAACCACAGCAGGTTGCCTGTAACCATACCAGATTGTCTGTTACCACAGCAGGTTGTCCGTATTCACCCCAGGTTGCCTCTAACCACCCCAGGTTGCCTCTAACCACACCAGGTTGCCTCTAACCACACCAGGTTGCCTGTAACCACCCCAGGTTGCCGTAACCACAGCAGGTTGCCTGTGACCACCCCATGTTGACCGTATCCACCCCAGATTATCCGTAACCACCCCAGATTACCCGTAACCACCCCAGACTGCCCGTAACCACCCCAGACTGCCCGTAACCACCCCAGACTGCCTGTAACCACCCCAGACTGCCCGTAACCACCTCAGACTGCCCAAAACCACCTCTAGATTACCCGGAAACACCCCAGATTACCCGTAACCACCCCACATTACCTGTAATCTAATTTTTTTTATTGTATTTTAGTAACTGCGCTATTCTAATAACCATTACTAGCTGCGGTTTTGCTCCAGCAAATTGGCGCTCCTTCCCTTCTGAGCCCTGCTGTGTGCCCATACAGTGGTTTATGCCCACATATGGGGTACCGTTGTACTCAGGAGAACCTGCGTTACAGATTTTGGGGTACATTTTTTATCCTGTTCCTTGTGAAATTTAGAAATTTCAAACTAAACCAACATATTATTGGAAAAATTCAAGTTTTTCATTTTTACTGGCCAATTTTGAATACTTTCCTCTAATACCTGTGGGGCCAAAATGCTCATCCTACCCCAATATGAATTCTTTGAGGGGTGTACTTTCCGAAATGGGGTGACTTTTGGGGGGATTCTATTCTGTAGACACTACAGGGGCGCTGCAAATGCACCTGGTGCTCAGAAACTTCTTCAGAAAAATCTGCAGAGAAAATGCTAATTGGCGCTCCTTCCCTTCTGAGCCCGGCTGTGTGCCCATACAGTGGTTTATGCCCACATATGGGGTATTGTTCTACTCAGGAGACCCTGCGTTACAGATTTTGGGGTGAATTTTCTCTCCTGTTCCTCGTGAAATTGAGAAATTTCCAACTAAAGAAACATATTATTGGAAAAATTCAAGTTTTTCATTTTTACTGTCTACTTTTGAATACTTTCCTCTAATACCTGTGGGGTCAAAATGCTCACCACACACCAAGATGAATTCTTTGAGGGGTGCACTTTCCAAAATGGGGTGACTTATGGTGAGATTTTACTCCGCTGGCACTACAGGGGCACTGCAAACCCACTTGGCGCTCAGAAACTTCTACAGCAAAATCTGCATTGAAAAAGCTAATTGGCGCTCCCTTCCTTCTGAGCCCTGATGTGTGCCCATACAGTGGTTTATACCGACATATGAGGTACCTTTTTACTCAGGAGAACCTGCGTTACAAATTTTGGGGTACTTTTTTTCTCTTGTTCCTCGTGAAATTGAGAAATTTCAAACTAAACGAACATATTATTGGGAAAATTTGAGTTTTTCATTTTTACTGTCTACTTTTGAATACTTTCCTCTAATACCTGTGGGGTCAAAATGCTCACCACACCCCAAAATGAATTCTTTGAGGGGTGCACTTTCCAAAATGGGGTGACTTATGGTGAGATTTTACTCCGCTGGCACTACAGGGGCTCTGCAAACACACCTGGCGCTCAGAAACTTCTTCAGCAAAATCTGCATTGAAAAAGCTAATTGGCGCTCCTTCCCTTCTGAGCCCTGATGTGTGCCTATGCAGTGGTTTATGCTCACATATGAGGTACCGTTGTACTCATGAGAACCTGCTTTACAAATTTTGGGGTACTTTTTTCTCTTGTTCCTCGTGAAATTGAAAAATTTCAAACTAAAGGAACATATTATTGGAAAAAATTTGAGTTTTTCATTTTTACTGTCTAATTTTGAATACTTTCCTCTAACACCTGTGGGGTCAAATTGCTCATCCTACCACAAGATGAATTCTTTGAGGGGTGTACTTTCCAAAATGGGGTGACTTATGGGTTTTTTTTCTCTCTGCTGACACTACAGGGGCACTGCAAATGCACCTGGCGCTCGGAAACTTCTTCAGCAAAATCTGCAATGGAAAAGCTAATTGGCGCTCCTTCCCTTCTGAGCCCCGCTGTGTGCCCATGCAGTGGTTTACGCCCACATATGGGGTACCGTAGTACTCAAGAGAACATGTGTTACAAATTTTGGGGTGCTTTTTCTCTCATGTTCCTTTTGAAAATGAGAAACTATAATCTAAATGTATATATTATTGGAAAATTTTAATTTTTCATTTTTTTACAGCCTAATGGTGAATACTTTCCTCCAGCCCCTGTAGGGTTAAAATGCTCATTACACCCCTAGATTAATTCTTTAAGGTGTCTAGTTTCCAAAATGGGGTCACTTATGGGGGTTTCCAGTATACAAACCTCCTAAATCAACTTAAAATAAGAACTGGTCCCTAAAAAAATCAGTTTTGGAAACTTTCACGAAAATGTGGTAATTTGCTGATACATTTCTAACCCCCGTAACACCCTAAAAAAGTAAAATATGTTTATGAAATGAAGCCAGAATAAAGAGGACATATTGGTAATGTGACTTAGTAACTAATTTATGTAATAGAACTTTCTTTTTTTAGAAGCAGAGAATTTCAAAGTTCATAAAATGCAAATTTTTTCAATTTTTCATGATATTTTGATGTTTTTCACAAAAAACACACAAAGTAGTGACCAAATTTTGCCACTAATATAAAGTGCCATATGTGACGAAAAAACAATCTCAGAATCGCTAGCGTTAAAGCATCACTGAGCTATAAGCGCATAAAGTGAGACAGGTCAGATTTTGAAAAATGAGCCTGGTCTTTTAGGTGCAAATAGGCTCGGTCTTGAAGGGGTTAAAGGGCCATTGCAGTTGCATTTTTTCACCTAGATACCCACAAGAGCCCTTATTTTTTGCACCACAAATTGTACTTTGCAATGACAGGCTGCATTTTTTTATAAAGTACACTGCAAAACCAGAAAAAAATAAATGTGTGGTGAAATTTTTTTTATTTGAGGAGTATTTATTTTTATGCCGTTCGCCCTGGGGTAAAACTGTTATATATGTTCCTCAAGTCGTTACAATTACAACAATATGTAAAAACTTCAAACCATTTTTAACAAATATATGTTCCTTAAAATTGCTCTATTCCCAGGCTTATAGCGCTTTTATCCTCTGGTCTATGGGGCTGTCTGAGGTGTCATTTATTGCGACATGATCTGTACTTTCTATCGGTACTTAAATGCGCATATGCAACTTTTTAATCGCTTTTCATTAGAATTTTTCTGGATTTTATGTGACCAAAAATCACCAATTTTGCACAATTTTGCACGCTTACGCCGTTTACCATGCGAGATGAGGAGTGTGATAATTTAATATTTCATGCGATTACACACGCAGCGATACCAAATATGTATGTTTGTTTATTTATTTATTTTTTATTTATAAAATATGAAAAGGGGGGTGATTCAGACTTTCAATAGGGGAGGGGATTTCTTTTTTATTTTTTTAACTGTAACTTTTAGTCCCCCTGGGGGAATTTTATTATTACTGCTGTGATATTACGCAGTCGGTGCTGATCTTCATTACTGCTGAATTCGGATGCGGCCGCACCTGTGTGCATCCGCATCCGAATTCCCAGCTGCACACAATAGAGTGTGCGGCCAAACTGATAGGTTCTCTGCGGCTGCTATTCAATGAATATCGTCCGCAGAAAACTTACATGTTAGTTTTTTACGTGGCCACTAGCGGTCCCGGAGGGAGTGTAAACTATGTGTATACACTCCAATCGGGAATACCTCTAGCTGCAGCACAATGTAAGTTCAGTAGTAATTACGGCCCTTATTGAAAATCGGCAACAATGGTGGTGATTACTACTGAACTTATGTTGTGTGAATATGGCCATAGGCTTTATCTATGTTTTCCAGGACTCCCTAGGAATGCATCCAATTTCTTCAGCCATCCGTAAACAAATGCTTAGCTTTAGATAAACTTGAGCGTGCTCGAGATTTGCTCATTTTTACTTAAAACAGAGCAATTTTAAGCATATTAATTAAATAAAAAAGTACATAAAAAAATTCTAAAATTAAACAAAATCTTTAAAATCTATAGATCGAGCATTGTTACAATCACAATGACCCACAGAATACTGATAACATGTCACTTTTAATGTAACTTGCATGGAGTTTTTCATGGGAATGTACAATTACTCCCACAAAAAAAGGCCCTCATATGCCTTGGAGTTATGGAGTAATGAGTCTTAGAAGGTGAGGAGGAAAAAAATAAAAGTAAACCCGAATACGAAGTGATTCATATATATACAACCTGTGACATTAGATGAAAAAAAAGATAAAAACTGTGATATTTATTACATTATGGCTGTGTAAGACAAACCAATTGCTCAAGTGCATGTACATTATTAACCAATCATAACTCCTTGTTTAATGTGATATTATTACATTTTTGTTCCTTGTAAAAGTTTATTTTATGTAATGTAAAAAAAAAAAAGAAACATACATTTAGTTAATAAAATAAAAAAAGATACCTGCCAGATGGTGTGGGGAATGTGAAAAAAGTCTTTTAATCTCTATACTTATAAGGATATCTTAACTTTAGTTCTCTGCTATGTTGTTGGTTGAGATGTAATAAAATTACATGCAAACACTGCCAAAATCATACAAATTGGAGTTTCACAAACCGTCAATCTGCCTGCCATCTGAATAAACATTTATTCAGATTAAAACATGTTTCTATTAATTTATACTGCCTTAAATGGGATTTGTTTAACTATATTCAAACTGAGCAGTAGAAGTGAGGGTGTTAGGAAATTAATTATTCTATTTTTTTTTTTATATAACACATATACATTTTTAATTGCAGTACAACTATACATTATTGCTCCCTACACAGGTTACCAGATACAATAACATTTGACATGTCTTATGTTGTTGCGCTGCAACTGACATTAATATTTAACATTCTTGCAAATGTTTCAAAATATATAGTAAACATTACAATGGTTTGTATAATGGTTTGTAAAAATAAAGAAATGTTAATAAGAAGTATAATTAAAAATTTTGTACAATTTTCGTTAAAAAATGTCAATGTGGAGATCAGGTTATTCAGAACACAAAGAATGGCAAAGCCAATTTTCGTTTTTGCACCTATAGTTTTTCTTCCTCATGATTAAAAAGCCTTTTTTTTTTCATCTACAGAGGAATGAACTGCTATCTCAATGAAATGCTCCCATAGCACCTCTGTTTAAGCCCTGCTTAGATAGATCTAGTACTTCAGTCCTCATGCTTTATTCATTTACTATACAGAGAAAATGCTTCAATAATAGACCAATTGTATATTTAAATGACGACTTAAAAATAATCACCTTGGTCTTGGCAACATAACAGTTTCTGGCTCCCAGATTGGGTACATATTGGCCATATTGGCTTTGTGCCTTGTCTCCAAGCACTTGACAGAACTAGGGAATTAATTGATTTAACCATTTCTAACCCTGCCTACCACTAACAACACACCAATCAGTGAGCACCTGGCCAAGGGCTAACAGAACAGTGGCCAGCAGAACAGCGACAGCCACCTGAACAGCATAGGGCAAAGGAGACATAGTTGTTTCATCTCTCTCCTTCTAATCTATCTATGTAGATGAATAAAGAGATAGATACCGTGTTTTCCCGAAAGTAAGACGCCCTCCTAAAATAACATACCCCAACTACCCTACCAACTAGCCTAATGTGAGGCATCCCCCCAAAAATAAGGCACCCCCTATTCTAAACTGGGGCACTCCCCCAAAGTAAGGCTGCCCGTTGCCACCCGCCACCATCCAGGACTTACCTAATCCCCTCGTGGAGCTTCACAGCTAGCTCCGCAGGCAGCTTGGTCCATGGCCGCCACACATCCCAACGCACAATGCCGCCTGTCCTGCTGGCATATCCCGCTGCCTTTCCTGCTAGCATCTCCCGTTGCACGCTGCCGCCCAAGGATGCGAGTATTCCGGGGAGTTCCGGGGGGATGTCTTACTTCTCTCCCCCCCGGCCTAAGACATAATGGGGGATTTATCAAACTGTTGTAGAGTAAAATTATCTTAGTTGCCCCTAGCAACCAGATTCCACTTTTCATTCCTCACTGATTCTTTGAAAAATGAAAGGTGGAATCTGATTGGTTGCTAGGGGCAACTAAGACAATTCTACTTTACACCAGTTTGATAAATCTCCCCATAGTGTTTTTAAAGGGAACCTGTCACCCCCTGGTGGAGCCCCGGATACTTACCCTTTGCTGCAAGTCCCGCTCCTGGACCCCATCCCGGGACGGCGATATCACCGTCGGCAGCCCTGCGCGCGCTCCAAAAAATGAGTCCGACACCCATAGAGAATGACGGCTCCATTCATTCTCTATAGGCAACGGACTCATCTCTAGTTATAAGCACATAGCGCACACTCACCTTCCGGCGCCGATATCTCTGTCCGGGGACCGGGTCCAGAAGCGTGACTTGCAGCAAAGGGTAATTATGATGGGGCTTAATGAGAACACCTATATGCTTTTTGTGCATTTAATTTTTTCTGGGATCTCTGGATTTCCCCTTTAAGCCTTGTTGGCAGGGTGTTTGATAAGCTAGGTTGACTTTTTATACTAAAAACCATGACAGTATCTCAGGCCCTTTTGACCACGATTTAGGGTCTTTACTTACATCCCTGAACAGTAAGGAGTACTCTGGCCCTTTATTTTAACACATAACTGACCTTAGAACACAATAAAGAGTCTATTCTTACCTCACCATACTCTCCTGTTGTGTATTCGGGGTCTCATGCTGAACGCTCCCACCAGCACTTCCAAGACAGCCTTGCCTCTGACCACCCTGGAGTGGTCTGTCACTGCCGAGACAAGTCTGTCTCAGAAGTTGCTACTGATATTATCTTTTTAAAGATCCAGTTAAGAGTGTCCCTTATATCATTGATAGAGATTAAAGATACTGCAAATTAAACTACTGGAGGGTAGTATAAGTGACACTGGAAGCCAAGACCAAGGCTATATTTACATGTCTGTTGTTCTGTCTGTAATTGCGGGCACGCAATTGCGGACAGAACATAAAACCAATATTATTCAATGGCCCTGTTCACACGTCCATACATGGATACGGGGCCGTGATCCGGATCGCTAGGGTAATGAAGTGTAAACGGATGCACATTCGGAGTGCGGGCCGTGGGTCCGTGGTCGCGGACTGCACAATGGATGTGTGAATACAGCCTAACCAGGTCATTTCAGTCAGTAATGGTGGGTGTTTTGGGTAAATCTGGACAGATTAAAAGGGGTACTCCAGCGGGGGGGGGGGGGGACTTTTTTGCTGGGACCAGCGGCGGGACTGGGGTACACAGGCCATGAAGAGGTGACAGGTGACTACACTGCAGGAAGCAGGGCCTGTCAGATAATACTGCAGCTGCCTCCTTATCTTTTCTCTCTTCTCCTGCACCTATACAGGGACACAGGAAGGACAGTAGCAGGAGAAGAAAGCCCATGCTCCCCCTCCCCTCCTCACACAACGCAATGCTTCAATCCACTGCTCCTTTCCTCCTGTACTATAAGCCGGCACTCTCAGGGTTGAGGCCCCTCTCCCAGGCCCAGGGCCGTGGTGTCAGTAAGCCGCAGCTCCGACTCAAACTCCGACTCCTGAATTTTATCAGGACCGACTCCGACTCCGACTCCCAACTGTGACTCTGACTCCTGCTCCTTCATAAATGGCCAGTCATATACCAAGGGAGTTTTTTAATTTTTTATTTAATCATTCTTTATTATAATTTTTGAGATAGAAAAAAAAAATCATATACATAAAAAGCAGGGACTGGCACAACCTGAATCCCTACGCTTATATTCAGATACAATTTAGAACAAGGGTGTATACCAAGGGAGTTATTTATCACACTGGCTCAGCAGCTTCTCCCTAATGTCCTACATGATCCTGGGGTGACTTCTGAGGGAATAAGGAAAGATATAAAGCAGCTTCTCCTGTGTGTGCAGTGGATGCAGCCAGTCTCCAGCCTCCATGTCCTGAACAACTCACAACTAGACTAGATGGAGCAGGTGGTCTTTTCCTGCTGACAGTCTTCTATGATTCTAGCTAAATATTCACCATACCTAAAGAAACACTGCTAACAATGCCAGATACCTGTAATATAGAGGTCAGCCATAGTGATATAGAGGGGGTCACACATAATGATATAGAGAGGGGTCACACATAGTGACATAGAGGTCACACAGTGATATAGAAGGTCACTGTTGAGGCACGCAATAGCGTGCACACACACACACACACACACATTGGCATTGGCTGTATCCAAGTTTTCAAGGCATTTCTTAGGTGGTATCCACTCACTGCACGGAGCGAGCAGACAGCCGGAATCCAATGCCGATCATTCTGGTTCTCACAAACCAGAAATCCGAAAAGTCATCTCTAGAAGAGAACAGCACAGATCTCCCCTCACACAATGGACTCTTCCAGTTCAGAAACAAACTGTCAAATAGTGACCAACAACTTTTCCATGACCACCCTTATGTAATAGGGCCAGTGTCCTATTCGAATGTTGCTCATAATATATATTTATGAGCAAAACTGGTAAAATTCATATCAAAACTCAATTTTACATTTTTTAAAGCTGGAGTCGGAGTCGATACATTTTTTCCCGACTCCAACTCCTACTCCAGCCAAAACTAGCTCTGACTCCGACTTCACAGCCCTGCCCAGGCGATTGTGACTTGCAGACAGGTAAAGATCAGAGGTCCGGGGTGGTTGATCTGGGCTGGGGGGGGGGGGGGGCCCTAAGTCCTGCAAGTGTCGGTTTTCTGTACAGGGGAACGGAGCAGTGAATTGAAGCATTGTGTCTGTGCAGAGGGCCCTGGCACATACTGACATCTGATTGGTTGAGAGTCTAACTTATGACCCAAGGGCCCAGTCAGATGAAAGCATGTGCCTGACTCTGATTGTTCCCTGCTATCGGGGCCTGGGACACTCAGATCCAGTGTGAGTGTATCTTCAGGTGCTGGGGGCCCACTGGAGGATCCTCCGGCCTTCTGGTGGCCCAGTCCGACACTGCCCGCACACATCAGTGTGGCCAACGGTTGATTGTTCTCATTATAAATTATTATCGTACGTAAGATATACAATTACAATAGGGTATGTTCACACTGAGTAAACCAGGAGGAATTCCGCGGTAGAACTTTCTGCTGCCGAATCCCGCCTGCCTCAGTGTCCAATAGCCCGTGTATGGGAGAGCACCCGCTCCTCTGCAGCTGCCGCTCTCCACTCAAGAGAAGTGACATATCCCTTTTTTGAGCGGAGAGCGGTGGCTCAAGAGGAGCGCACGCCCTCTTATTCACTCACAGTGCGACACTGAGCGTGGCGGGATTCCACGGCTGAGAGATCTGTTGCGGAATTCCGCTATATTTGCTCATTGTGAACATACCCTTAAGGCACTTCAGGTTGATTTACCCACTGTATTCAAAAGACTTTGCTAAGGGGGATGTCAACCCAGGGTCTTATACAGTATCTGTCATTTATGAAATATTTGTTACTTGTTAGATAATGCTTGGATAAAACATAGTACATGTATAGATGGGAAATAGCTTTCTACTGAACACTGGAGAATACATTTAGAGTAGAGCGCTGAAACCATCATCTGCTCCACATATGAAAAGAAACAATACAAATTATTAATGCCCTGGTACCATACTTTAGAATTCTTATATAAGTTAATTAGATCTGTTCATTCAATTTGCTGAGATGTCTGAGGGAAATGCTGAGGAACTGTGTTCTCAAGCTAACCTAAACATTTGGATAAGGAGCTCACTAATTTACTTATGTGTATATTCAAGGCATCTTAAACTCCTACCTCACATAGAAACAGATAGTTCCACCTTCACATCTCAGTTTACTTTTAATGAAAAAATATAAGATCTCTTGAATATTTTATGGCTTCCTTAAATAATAACATGGATTTTTGGGAGCCTTGGGATTATTTTAGTATTTCCAATGGTTGTTCAAGGAATGATTTCTTTTATTTAGGAGATACCCTGTAACACAGCTAAATTGGGCACCTTTTAATTTATTTTGCTTTGGTTTTTAATATCTTGTCCTCTGTTAGTATTGAAAATAATTAGAATTAATTGGGTTGTTTACTCCTTTAAATATGCCAGTCATGGTTCATACATAGTACATACATAAAAGAAAAGCTAAATATGACTGTAATTTTGTGTGAAAATAAAGCAATGTATGATAATATAAAAAAGCCGTATTTTGGAAAAGCGGGTCATAAATAGTGAGCATGTCCATTTATTGGACGATCGTCAATTACAGATGTTATTTCATATGGTGTGTGTACTGACAGTCATCTTCCTATCGACTTTAGTGGAGCACATTATTATTTTGAAAATACGGCCATATTTTAGTCTCAAAATAAAATTTTGTATTTTAATTTACAGTGTTTGAACATAGCCTTAGTGATAATGATTGTTTGTTTAACTTTTGCCTTATGTTCCCACAACGTCATTTTATGTCCATTTTGTGGCCTCCTTTTTAGATGCCTGTATTTTGGCACCAAAATGACAGCCATAAAAAAATATGGCCATAATACGGACCAAAAAAAAAAAAAGATATTGTGGAAACATAGCCATAGACTTTTACATCCTTTTTGTTATATCTTGTTTTTTATTGTATTTAGGAAAATACTTTCAATTAAAACTGATAGATAAAAGTAAAAGAATGACATATCTGTATATCTTGGCTGCTTGCATATAACACTATCTCACCTCAGTGATCTAACCTGTGAATGTGGCTGACCTCTGTATTTCCATCATTAGTGTTCTGTTAATTATAAGCACACAAGCACCTTGAACATTCATACATTTATGTTCCTTGGAATGGAGAGAGCTTGTTGTCTGATAACCTTCATTTTTCTTGTGCTTATAGCTTAATGATGTCTGTGACAGGAAAATTATATGCAAAATGTTGCAAATAGCTAAACTGCAATGTAATAAAATTTAGTATATTCATGAATGGTTTATAACACTTTATAAATATCTTTCTCTTGTTCTCTTGCCATTCCCTTAGGTTAAAGTAGACCGGATTCAATAATTTTGGATATTGCACACTACTAAAAGACTAGATGAGCCAAAACACAAATCTGTTTATTTGGAACACCAAATATGTACTGTTTTTATGAAAGAAAAAAAAAGCAGTTGTCTGTTTATGTTTTGCTGTTTTCAACCATTGTCAGCTGTCATATTTCCAACGTATACCTCTTTTCAGGACAGCCAGTGCTAGTAGTTTGAAGTACTAATGCACATTTTATTTTCAATTTCCAATGCAATTCAATTTAATAAGAATGAGAAAATAAATCTTTATGGAAATATAAGGACATGTTATTTGGTGATCTGACATGCAGTGAAGAGGAGAGTATATTAAGGAAATAAATACATTCTATTAGATTTTCAGTGGAGCTTTTTTTTTTTTTTTTTGGAAATTAATGGAGACTTCTACTAAGTCTGTACAGGTTTCTCAAATGCCTTGCTGAGTAAAATAAAAAAATAGTATAGAATCTTAGAGTACCTGTCGTTATAACTTTCAAAACTAAGTTTGCAATTTACATTCATAATTTAATTAATTTTTTTTAGTTATCATGCAGAACACAGCACTTGCTGTTTCTGACTTTATTTTTCCTCAAATAGTCAGAAAACAGGAAGTCTAGTGTTTTCCAGGCCATCTGAGCGCTCACAGAGAGAAGGTAGTCATGTGATTGATGGACACATTGAGCTATGACTGTCTGTACTGGCTCAAAATCCTGTGTTTAGTCTTTTTTTAACCAGCACAAGTCAGACTGGAGCCTGGACCTGGATTTCTAGTATGTACAGCTTTG
Source organism: Dendropsophus ebraccatus (assembly GCF_027789765.1). Classification (NCBI taxonomy): domain Eukaryota; kingdom Metazoa; phylum Chordata; class Amphibia; order Anura; family Hylidae; genus Dendropsophus; species Dendropsophus ebraccatus. The sequence continues at coordinate 110,074,629 of NC_091455.1, forward strand.
TTTTACAGCATGATAACAACAAAAATAATGAATGTATATTGCAAATTTGCTTTATTTCCCCTCAACTGTAGATTTTGAAAGTTATAAGTACAGGTACACTTTAAATAGCTTTGCTAATGGTTTTAAATTTGTTTTTTAAACTAATATTAAGGTGTGTTTGCTATCTGTTCTTTTTTCCCTTTACTTAACCCCTTCACCCTTAGAGGACTGGGCCAATTTCAATTTTTGCGTTTTAGTTTTTTCCTCCTTGTGCTTAAAAGGCCATAGCACTTGCATTTTATCACCTAGAAACCCACATGTGCCCTTATTTTTTGTGCCACTAATTGTATTTTGCAATGAGAGGCAGAATTTTTGCATAAAGTACACTGCGAAACCAGAAAAAAATTCAATGTGTGGTGAAATTGGAAAAAAATTTGTGTGTGGGGGGGGGGGGGGGGCGGGGGGGTGGGGGGTGGAGGGATTGCTTTTACGCCAATTGCACTGGGGTAAAACTGTCTTGTTATATATGTTCCTCAAGTCGTTACAATTACAACGATATGTAACATGTATAACTTTTATTTTATTTGATGGCCTTTAAAAATTCAAATCATTTATATCAAATATATGTTCCTTAAAATTGCTCTATTACCATGCTTATGCCAGACCCCGGCTGGTGCCGGATGTGAGGATCGTTCCTCCGCCATCGTGTCGCGTGGGGGGGCAATCCCAGGGAACCAGGGAATCGGCAGCAATAAGTATTCAGATGGAGCTGTCAACTTTGACAGCTGCATCTGAATACTTAATTAGCGGGCACGAAGATCAGACCGTGGCTGCTAATAGCCGCGGTCCCAGGCTACAAGAGGCACCTGGGATCGTGGCGGTTCAGGGTCTTAGGTCCACTCAGTCACTCAGTGAAGGAGGCGAGATCTGAGCGGACTTTAAAAGGAACCCGCCTCCTTCACTGAGTGGCTGAGCGGACCTGAGACATCACATCTCGGGCCCACGTCAGACACCCGGAAGCGGCCGGGAACCGGGCACCGGAGCACCGCAATGTGGGACCCACCGCTGGAACCGGTCCCAGTAAAAAAGTGCCCCCCCACTGGAGTACCCCTTTAAGGCCAAAATAGGCTGCGGAGGCAAGGGGTTAATACTAGTTAAATAATTTTAGAAGCTAAAAAATCTAATCTTCCACAGACCCCTTAGAGAGTCCATAAAAAAAACTAAACTAACAAGTTTTACAGTAAAAGTATACTTTATTATAGGGCTACTTACATTTTCATTTGTATTGGTTGTCAATATTTAATAGAAATGTTACTTATTCAATAAATGTTTAAATATTGGGATAGAGTGAAAGCAGTCAGAAGTTTCAAATATAGACAAATGGTAATGGAATTTACACTACCTTTCTATAACTTTAGGTATCAAGTAGCATACAATATATAGAAATCACAGATGAGTTCTCATAGTTCAAAGCACTAAAGCACTAAGAATATTCCATTGTCTTGTTTAAAGAATATGCTTTCTTGCTATGAATGTGTGTAAATGGTGTGTGAATCTTTTATGAGATGAACATAGGGTGTTCTTTTTTTTCATCTGGCCGTCTTAAATAGACTTTTATACTTTTCATGGGCAGCAGGATTTCTTACCCACACCATTAATCAAAACAATAAAAACTTGAAAGCAGAAATCTTTGACTAAGAAGACAAACATCTAAAAACATGCAGAGCTACTCAGCATCCAGCTTCATTTACCCTTTCAATTTGGAATTAAAAGTCCTCTGAAAAGCATTGTCTCCTTTACACTCTTCTTTATGTATTATTTTATATTTATATAGTTTGTGAAGAAGCTGTGAGGAAATAATGAATGTAACACAGAATACAGATGAGAAAGAACGCTTGAATACTTATAGGGAGGTTAAAATATATTAGACACAACACTGTATTAATAAAGTTAAAAGGATTTTCCAAGACTTTAACATTGATTGGTGAATGTAGTGGCAGCTGGGTCTGAGAAGGGAACGGCCCTGCCACATGCCTTGCTACCACCCAAGATTGCCAAAGGGTAATCCCTGTCCCTGGTTTCCTCCTACAACTACTGTGTTTCCTCCTCTGCCACCTCCTCATCTGTAGAAACAAACAAGAGGGCGCTTCCTAGTGCAATACACTCAGCAAAGGTGAGCATACACAAATAATATTGAAATGAACCTAGTCGAGTTGTGCAGAAATAGGCACAACTCTATAAGTCACTGCAGCTCAAAGAAAGTGGGATCACCACCCGTGTTCACTAGTGTCAGGTATATGTAAGACAGAACAGCGCGATCCAGACCTATCAAATCCCAAGCGCAGGTGAGCGGTTACCACAGTCCGTGATAGAGGCAATAGAGATGCACCATCAATTCAGAAGCAAAAATTATTTATTAATAAGCGTGATGCGTTTTGGCACTCTCAAAGTACACGTAACAAGGTACTTTGTTACGACATGCTTGAGCAAGGCTCTGTTATATGTGGGTGCCAAAATATGTTGCGCTTATTAATAATTTATTTGTGCTCATCAATTGATGGTCCATCTCTACTGCATCTATCACTGACTGTGGTAAACGCTCACCTGCGCTTGGGATTTCATAGAGGATCAAGTGGCACATTAGGTCTGGGTCAAGCCATTCTGTCTTAAAAATCTCCTCATCTGATGATCATAGCCCATGCACCACAGATTTCAGCTAGTTTGGGAGAAGTAACAACTGGCTGTGCTAAAGAGCTGTGGGAGGGGATAGAGCAGAAGACAGACCAATGGTTGCTGCCAGTGAACTTGGAAGTCCGGTAAGGTGGTATGCAACAATGGTCTAAATTCGGTAGCGGCTGTGGGGATTAACGGTTTGGCACATATCCCTTGCAAGGTGCATGAACTTGGTGGTGCAGAGGTTCCAGGTGCATTACCTTGATATGACAGATCTGCTGCACAAAGTGTGTCCTGCGTGTGTACACTTCACATGCTTTCAACCTGCTGTGGCTCACCTGTCTGTGCTGCAGGGAAATATTGGCCTCTCCACCCACTGCCGCATATGCGGGCAGCAGTTAATAGATGAGTTTCAGCTGCAGCAGACACTGGTCAGTCACAGCCAGGGAAAACAACAATTTACACCAAAGAACTGGGCCACAATGTGGGACATTTGTGCTTTCTTGAAATGCTTTGATTACTCCACAAATATAGTTGGTGCTGAAGACACCATCATCAGTGGTACCATCCCTACCCTGTGGGCTATCATGGAAGATGTCATGGTGGCACAGGAGGAGGGAGAGGAGAAAGGTAATCTATTCTCCCAGTTGTTGGTCCTCCTGTCCACACCTCAATTTGGTCAGGGGACAGTTTTCAGGGAGGAGGATGAAGAGGAGGAGAAGGGGGAGGAGTTATGGTTACAGCAGGGTGGCAACCAGAGCACCTCATGGGTGGCATTGGAACATGGATAAGAGGATGCAGAGGAGCCAAAGAAGCCACTCCTCACAGGACCAAGGACGAGGAGGTAACAGTACGTTCTTCTTTGCGTTGCGTTCCCACTCAAGGATGTACAGTTACTGTCATCTAGCGGCAGGTCCCGGCTGTCAGCGCAGATCACGTCAGTTAACACTCTAGGTGCTGCGATCAGGCCAATCTCAGCACCTATAGTGTGGAATGGAGGGAGAATCTTCTATCTATTCCCATGGGGGCTGTGCAGAAGCGATTGCACAGCCCGATGGCTGCTATGGCACCAGGAGGCTTCCCTGAAGCCTCCTGTGTCATGCTAACAGTGGATGAGCAGGCTCAGCCTAGAGCTGAGCCTGGTCAGCTTTGCCTGTTTTACAGGCACATAACAATGCAATGCAGATCTGCATTGCAATATAATGTACCTGTAATCAGGCAACCAAACGGTGATGTCCCCATTGTGGGACAGTTAAATAAAGTAAAACAGTAAATAAAACATACACACACAAATAAATAAATAAAAAAATAAATAAATAAAAGTACACAACACATAAAATCGCCATAGCCCTTAATGCAATAATAAATGTAAAATAAATAAAGTAAAATAAAAAAGTACACATATTCAGTACTGCCGCGTGCGTAATGATGCTGGCAAAAAAATGTATCCCAGAACTTTTTTCATGTAGGCATTTTTTATACCCAAATTGTATGGATATCGGCCAAATTTTACCACAAACCTACAAAGTACAATATGTCACGAGAAAACAATCTCAGAATTGCTAGGATAAGTGATAATATCACGGAGGTATAACCACATAAAGTGAGAATGGTCAGATTTAAAAAATGGGCTCTGGTCCTCAAGGCGCAATCGGTACCGGTCTTGAAAGGGTTAAATTCCCCAAGTTTCAATCTTATGCATCTGTGGAATGTGCTGGAAAAACAAGTCCAATCCATCCAAGGTCCCTACATGCAACATACGGGACTTACAGGATCTGCTGCTAACAGCTTGGTACCATATACCTCTATTCCTCTTTAGAGGTTTTGTGGAGCCCATGCATCAATGAGCTACAGTAGTTTTAGAAACATAATTATTAGTCAGGTGGATTAATTGTCATGTGTATTTCCCAAATTCTATACATTTTTTAATATTTAGGTATTATTATAGCATTAATATCCCATCATAATTGTTTGGCATCAGTTTCAACTTACTCAGCATTTTCAACATCTACCTGTTCTGAAAAATGAAAGGTTCAGTACTCCATCTTCATATTTAATCTTCTTAATAAAATAATTGCCATTAGGGAAATAAATTTCCAACTGTTAATTTAATTAAAAATGTAACAAATCATTTGTTATTTTATTACAAAAGCATTTGAAGCATGCTAGATTATTTTATCTTTATTCTGAAGCTTCTTTTCTATAGTTATCATAATTATAAATACAGGTAAGAAATACCAAGAAAATCTTTAACACTTAGAAACCTTTTAGCTAGGATTTACTATGCATTATTTATATTCTTAGTCATAGTCGTCATAGTTGCATACTTTGATGACATAGCCAATTCTACATTGAGGACATTTTAAATTTATTGTAAATTGTTATTGACATGGTTAATCCCTTAGTGCTGCAGCTAGTCTGGTCCTTAATTAATGACCAGGCTAATTTTTCAAAATCTGACCTGTCTCACTTTATGCGCTTATAGCTCAGTGATGCTTTAATGTATGCTAGCGATTCTGATATTGTTTTTTTCGTAACATGTAGTACTTTATGTTACTGGAAAATTTGATTGCTATTTTTAGTTTTTTTGTGTTAAAAACATCAAAACATCATAAAAAATTTGAAAAATTAGCATTTTACAAATTTAGAAATTCTCTTCTTAAAAAAAAAAAATAAAGTCATAGCACATACATTAGTTACTAAGTCATGAACAATATGTCTTATTTATTGTGGTTTCATTTCATAAACATATCTTACTTTTTTAGGGTGTTACAGGGCTTAGAAATATATGATCAAATTATCAAAATGAAAGCTTCCAAAACGGATTTTTTAGTTTTTTTAGGGACCAGCTCATTTTTTAAATTGACTTGTATACTGGAAACCCCCACAATTGACCCAATTTTGGAAACTACAACCTTTAAAGAATTTTGACACTTTAGAGCATTTTGACCCTACATGTGCTTGAGGAAAGTATTAACCATTAGACCGTAAAAAAATGGAAAATTTTAATTTTAAATAATATATCTGTTCAGATTAAAGTTTCTCATTATCACAAGGAACATGAGAGAAACAGCACCACACCCCCAAATTTGCAATGCAGGTTCTCCTGAGTACAACGGTACCCCATTTGTGGGCATAAACCACAGTATGGGCACACAGCGGGGCTCAGAAGGGAAGGAGCACTAATTAGCATTTTCAGTGTAGATTTTTCTGAGGAAGTTTCTGAGCAACAGGTGCGTTTGCAGTGCCCCTGTAATGCTAATAGAATAGGGTGTTGGTCTGGGGACCACATGACTCACATTACAGGTAAATACCGACATGGATCTATATGAGTAGGCTAATGATTGTAAAAGAAATCAGTTTTTAAATGCATACCCTTAGGGAATCTTGTGGCTAAAATTAATATCCAGTAAGCCTCTCTCTTTCTCAACATGTGGGTCCAGTCCCCCCCTCTCCAAGGCTTCTGTACTTTCTCAATAACCATGATCTTAAGGCTTTCTGTATTCCCTTGATGTATTTCATGAAAGTGCCTTGAAAGTCCCGACATGGATTGTTTACCCATACTTGTGCGGGTTTGCGAACGTATATCACTTAAGTGTTCACCAAAACGAGTTTTGAGTTTTCTAACTGTAGACCCCACATACTGCATAGTGCATTCTGCTAGGTATACTACGTGTGTGGTATCACAGTTGGTGAAATTCTTCATTTTGAAAGTACGACCAGTTGTACTGGAAGTAAATGTATTTTGTTTGCTAACATAAGGACATGATGGACATCTTGAGATGGCACATTTATGGAAACCTGCTGTCTGTAACCATTGTGATTGTGTGTTAGGATGTTGTGATTGTTTTAAAACACTTGGTGAGAGGAGGTTGCCTATTGTTTGTCCCCTTTTGGCCACACATCTCACTCCCCCAGTAAGGGTACTATTTCACAGGCCGAGGAGGGCCCGATCAACTATGTAAACGAGCGCAGATCTGCTAGATCGCCGCTTGTTTACTGGGCCTATTCCACGTTACCAATGTCCTTGCAGCCCTTGCAGAATACATTACCTGTCAGGTCTTCTGCTCCGCTCTGTCTTCCTCCCCGGGTCCCACGCGCTCTAGCTTCAGAATGGCCTGTCAGCTGTGAATGAAGAATTTCACCAACTGTGATACCACACACGTAGTATACCTAGCAGAATGCATTACTTGCACTATGCAGTATGTGGGGTCTACAGTTAGAAAACTCAAAACTCGTTTTGGTGAACACTTAAATGATATACGTTCGCAAACCCGCACAAGTATGGGTAAAGAATCCATGTCGGGACTTTCAAGGCACTTTCATGAAATACATCAAGGGAATACATAAAGGAATCACAGTTATTGATAAAGTACAGAAGCCTCGGAGAGGGGGGGACTGGACCCACATGTTTAGAAAGAGAGAGGCTTACTGGATATTAAATTTAGCCACAAGATTCCTTAAGAGTATGAATTTAAAAACTGATTTCTTTTACATTCATTAGGCTGTTTTACATTCATTAGCCTACTCATATAGATCCATGTCGGTATTTACCTGTAATGTGAGTCATGTGGTCCCCAGACCAACACCCACCCATGGACCTTTGCCATGATTAAGGAGGGTCACCTGCGCAACATGTCGACGCAATTTTAAATTGTGTGAAGCTTTTAATGTATCCAGAATAAAGTTTTGTTACTTTTTAAGGAGCTGTAGAATACTATTTTTTTCAAATTGAGTAAAATCGAAAAACTAGACTTTTTCCAATAATATGTTGGTTTAGTTTAAAATTTCTCAATTTCATAAGTAAGAGAAAAGGCACTGCATAATTTATAAAGCAGGTTCTTCTGAGTACAATGATACCCCATATGTGGGCATAAACCACTGTGTGGGCACACAACAAGGCTCAGAAGGAAAGGAGCGTCAATTCGCTTATGGGCTACCTGCGAAGGTTACAGACAATCTGGGGTGGTTACAGGCAACCTGCTGTGGTTACAAGCAATCTGCTGTGGTTATGTGCAATATGCGGTGGTTATAGGCATTCTACGGTGGTTACAGACAACTTGCTGTGATTATGGAGAACTTTTGGTGTTCACGAGGAACCTGCAGTGGTGACAAGCAACCTGTGGTAATTACGGGCAACTTGCGGTGGTTATGGGCAACCTGTGCTGTGGTTACAAGCAATCTGTGGTGGTTATGTGCAACCTGCAGTGGTTATGGGCAACCTGTGGTGGTTACAGGCAACCTGCTGTGATTACGGAGAACTTTTGGTGCTCACGGGCAACCTGCAGTGGTAATGGACAATCTGGGGTGGTAACAGGCAACCTGCGGTGGTTACAGGCAACCTGTGGTGCTTACGGGCAACCTGTGGTGGTTACAGGCAACATGCGGTGGTAACAGGAAACTTGTGGTGCTCACAGGCAACCTGCATTGGTTATGGACAATCTGAGATGGTTACGAGCTATCTGAGGTGGATACAAGCAACCTGTGGTGGTTTTGGCTATCGGGGGTGGTTACAGGTTTTCTCGGGCAGTTACGGGTAATCTGAGGTGGTTATGGGTAAAATGGGAGTGCTTATGAACAATATGGTGTAGTTACGTGTAATCTGGCGTGATTACGGGCAATCTAGTGTGGTTATGGGCAATCTGGGGTGAGTAAAGACAATCTAGGGGTGGTTACGGGCAAAGTGCAGTGGTTACTGGCAAAGTGCGGGGTTTATGGGCAAATTGCAGGGTTACGGGCAACGCGTGGTGGTTACGGGCAATGCGCAGTGGTTATGGGCAACGCCCGGTGGTTATGTGTAATCTGGAGGGCTATGGGTACTCTTAGAGTAAACTGCAATTATTACTATAATAAAAGTGTGTTTTATATTTTTTGTATGTTTTTCACTTTTTTTTTACTTTCACATTTATTTTTACTATATTTCTATCACAGTAATCATAGTTTAGTGACAGCGACCAAATTGGTCCCTGTCCCTTTAAATTTTCAGCATTTACTGCCTCTGAAGCGCATGCGCACTTCAGAGGCAGCCTGGACGCCGAAGAGGAAGGATCTCCCTGCTCCAGGGAGATCTGGTAAGCAAATCTTCGGGCGGGGGGGGTGACTTGTGGGGGGCACACTATAACTTTTTATCCCGTCACCAATTATTTATGATGACAGGGGATAAAAACTGTATCCCTGAAGTGGGCACAAGCGATCAGTGGTATATACCAGTATATACCGCTGATCACTTGTTGGTGGAGATCATGGGTCAGTGATTTGGGACCACCGAATCCATGGTGCTTTGATTATTTTTTCATTTACATCACTGTGAACATAGTCTGTTCACAGTGATGGCGGCGGCCATCTTGGATCAGATGGCCGCCCGGGGAAGGAAGGGTAAGTTACTGGGCCACTCGGGGGTTAATCCGGGGGGTGGGGAGAGACTTTATTTCATCTCCTCTCACCGTGGATTCACGGTGAGGGGAGATGAAAGTCAGCAGTGGTGCCAGCAAGGCTCGGTACCGGCCGCTGCCATTATAACTGTAATAACGACGATCGTCGTGCAGGGGGCAGCCGTGACGGACCCCACACACTACCCCGACCCCTCAGCTACCTCCGGTAGCTGGGGGCATGGGGGGGGCTTACTGGCGCCCCTGCTCTATTCTCTGCCATCACCGTAAAAAACTGATGGCAACAGAATAGAGCCCTTTAGTGACCGCCGTAAAAAGCCATACCAGCGGTCACTAAGAGGTTAAACAAAGGCACATAACAGTGATTTAAGATATATTTTTACACATTTTTGCAACTTTTTTACTTCTATTATTTGCTTTACTATTTTATTTCAAAAATTGGCCACTTTATAGTATAGTAATTTTTTTAGTATACAGTATTAGAAAATATACACACTGCTCTTAAATATAGCAGGTCCAGGTGTTTCTTCCAGGGCTGATATCAGGCACCCCTCTTTCAGTCTGTGCTGTTCTGGTCTGTATGCTAAATGGTGAACCTGTCCATAAGATGACCAAGCATGGAGGAGTGTTGTGACCCACGAGTGCTAGATGTTACTTCCAGGAGCAGATGTTGCAGTACCACTGCAGCATTTGTCAAGGGGCTCATAGTGGTAGTACTGTAGCTCTCCTTAGGTCCCAAGATACACGCATTAAAAGGTTGCCCTAGTGTCCCATTTAGTGTGATGTTGCAATTGAGTAAGGCACAGAGTCAGTGATAACAAACAATGAACAAATCGGCTGATCGCCATTTTGCCAACGTGGTGTAACTCATTCCTTCACATGTTCAATTGACTGTACCAACAGAGATTGCCAGCATCAAGCAGAACTGCAATTCAACCATTGGCAGATGATGCGTGATGTCTGGCGATTTGAGTTAACATTTGAGATACTCTGTTGGTCATCCACAACGATTGCGGTATAAATAATATCATCCCCTTCCCTCATGTCATGGAGACTGCATTGAGGAACATCATATGGTCTCCTATGTGAACCTGAGCCCGGAGAGGTGTTTATGAAATGGACCCACAGAACATACAGAACATACAGAACATACAGACTAAGGCTATGTTCACACTATGTATGTGTGTGGCTGTATTTTTTTATGCGGCTGAAATGTGCGGCTGAAACTACGGCCGTGGGAAAAAATAGACATGCAGCTGAAAACATACGGTCATTTACTTGGAAATCTGGTACAACTAAAAATAACAAATAAAATCTTTAGAAAGTGATGCAAACACCTCTGGATGCATCTGGGAAAGCAGGGAAACAGTTTACAGGAATCGCTATTACCGGGGTTTGCAATCCTCTGCAGTAATGCCGATGCCTCTCATGGTTAATATATTTAATAAATAAAACACATTTTCGTTGTAATAAAGTCCCTTTATTGTTCAATAATTAAATTTAAACAAATCCATCATTTTGCAATTAAATATACTGTAAAATAAATATATATATAAATAAATGTATATTTATATATATATTTATTTTTTGCACAATAATGGATTCGTTTAATTTAAATTAAATTATTGAACAAAAAAAACAAAAAGTATATATTTTTATATAAATGAATAATTAAATAAATAAATAATAATAAAAAAAAAACATAGGGTCCCCCCTATTTTTATAACCAGCCGGGTTAAAAACCAAACAACAGCAGCCTGGTAACACCAGGGTGGGAAGAGCCATTGGTTTAGGCCCTCCCCAGCCTAAATCTTACCAGCCTGCTGCCGCCTGGTCCAGGAGCGCCAATTTTGACGCTCCGGGACCGCTGGCACCCGGCTCTTCCCAGTACCCCTGGTGGCATTGGGTACTGGGGTAATAATGGGGGATTAGTGTTAGCCATTTTATACCGGCTAACACTAGGCCCCGACTTAGTAATGGATTCCGTCTATTAGACGGCTTCCACTACTAAGTCTATAAAGTAAAGAAATAAAGACAAGACACAAGTTAAAAATTTTTTTTATTCAAATAAAAACACCCCCACACCCCTCATTGACCATTTTATTAAAAAAAAAAAAAAACATACAACCGCTGGTCATCGACGTAGTCCACGTAATCTGACGTAATCCACAGGATACCAATATCTGAAAAACAAAAAGGGAGAAACACACAAAAAACACACAAACAGGAGCACAACACCCATCATTGTGAGCGGTGTTGTGCTCCTTACAGTATGCAGCATCTTTACAGATCGCTGCTTACAGTCTGGCCCCCAAGGGGTTAGGGGAGGATGTATTGCATCCCCCTTAACCCCTTTGGGCCAGACTGATGTCAGACTGCACCCATCCCAGCAAGGAAGGGGTTAAGTGACCCCCCTTCCTTGCTGGGAGGGGTGCAGTTCTGGGGAGGGGGTGGGGAGAGCTTATACTCACCCCGATGTGTCCTCTTCGCTGGTCCGCAGCACAATGAAGTCACTGTGCTGCGGACCCGCTAATTATATGTGCGCTCAGCCGATCAGCCAATCAGCTGAGCGCACATATAATTCCAAATGTTTCTTCTAGTAATGCTATTGTGATAACATAACTAGAAAACATTTGATGTTTTAACCCCTTAGCGTCCCATGACGTATCTGATACGTCATGGTGCCGCAGGGGGTGTTCAGAGCGGGGTCCCGCCGGGACCCCGGTCTGAACGGCACCGATCCCGGCTGCAATCTGCAGCCGGGCAGTGCCTCTATTAGCCGGCGCGGGTCCCGTTGCCGGGCCGGCTATTTAAGCCCTTCAATGCAGCTGTCAAACCTGACAGCTGCATTAAAGGGCTTCAGACATCGCATCCCTGGTGTCTAGTGGCACGGATCTCCCCCCCCCCGCGATGCGATCGCGGGGGGGAGATCGGTTCTTCTGCCCGTGCCGGGCCTCAGCGTCGGAATGACGCTGATCCCGGCTCAGCAATAGATTGCTGTGGCCTGCAGATCTAATGGATCTTTGCTGTGTATATACACAGCATTGATCTCTATGAGAGATCAGTGCTGTCTATATACAAGTCCCCCGAGGGACTTCTAGTTACAGTAAAAAAAAAAGTAAAAAAGTTTTTTTATTAATAAAAAATCCCCTCCCCTAATAAAAGTCCAAATCACCCCCCTTTTCCCATTTTATAAATATAAATTAATAAATAAATAAATTAATAAACATATTTAGTATCACCGCACACGTAATCGCCCGAACTATTAATTAATCACATTCCTGATCTCGCACGGTAAACGGCGTAAGCGCAAAAAAATCCCAAAGTGCAAAATTGCGCATTTTTGGTCGCATCAAATCCAGAAAAAATTTAATAAAAAGCGATCAAAAAGTCGTATATGCGCAATCAAGGAACCGGTAGAAAGAACACATCATGGCGCAAAAACTGACACCTCACACAGCCCCATAGACCAAAGGATAAAAGCGCTATAAGCCTGGGAATGGAGCGATTTTAAGTGACATATATTTGTTAACAATGGTTTGAATTTTTTACAGGCCATCTGATACAATATAAGTTATACATGTTATATATCATAGTAATCGTAACGACTTGAGGAACATGCATAACAAGTCAGTTTTACCATAGGGCGAACGGCGTAAATGCAAAACTCCCCGAAATCAAAACAAATTCGTTTTTTTTTCAATTTGACAGCGCAAATGATTTTTTTCCGGTTTCACAACATATTTTATGGAAAAATTATGCCTGTAATTGCAAAGTACAATTGGTTTTGCAAAAAATAAGCGCTCATATAAGTCTCTAGGTGAAAAAATGCAAGCGCTATGGACTTTTAAACATAAAATGGAAAAAGCAAAAGCGCAAAAACTAAAAATTGGCTTTGACCTTAAGTAAAGTAAAGTAAAGTGATGATTAGAACAGAAAGCTCTATTGCGGGCAATATGAATTAACTGCTTACTGGAGCTTCCTGTACTAATTAATATTTAATTAATAAAACACATTTTATTTAAATAAAATCAGTTTCGTTGTTCAACAATTTAATTTAAACGAATCCATCAATGTGCAATTAAATATACTGTTAAAAAATAAATAAATATACATATATATATATTTATTTTAACAGTATATTTAATTGCACAGTGATGGATTCGTTAGAATTAAATTATTGAACAACGAAAGGGACTTTATTACAAAGAAAATGTGTTTTATTAATTTAATATATTAACTATTAGAGGCATCGACATTCGGCATCATTGCCGGCTATTTTTGAAGTACTCCGTACGGACCGCCTGTCAATCCACGGCCGCATTTCCAGCCGCAAACAATGGTCTTGTTCATTTTTTACGGGTCCGTTTACGATAGGGCCGTAGATTCATACATAGTGTGCACTGTGCAGCCGTATATCGTATACTTTCCAGCGTACGCATGAACCGGAAAAATCCGGCCGATGATTTACCGCCCGCAATACAGCCGCACAGATACATAGTGTGAACCTAGCCTAAAGCGGTAGAGGTCACAAACAGGAACATTCCAAGATCTAAAACACATTACATTCAAATACGAGCAAACTACTAATGTTTTTTGGGAGCAGTTCAACATTTTATGACTAGGGACATGGATGTAATTACAGATGCAAATACGGATGATTTTCCATGGATCACAGGGAAAAAATAGCAGAAGGATTTGCGTCACTGAAAAATTACTGAACGTGTGAATGAGGGAAGTTTGAAAAGCGCACGCTGTCTTTGATCATGAAAGCCACTATAACACACTAGGAGTTGACTGCGGATTGTTTCTAAGTGAATTGGTATAACTTACTATAGAGACATTAATCATAAGGCTAAAACGGCTTATTTCACACAGATGGGCCTGATGCACATAAACATATTTGAAAAAGCTGGTTTGGCGAATATTTGATTCGAATCAAGTCCATCTGTCCAGAATGAGGGGTGCAGCAGCATGAAGAGGCGGCACAGTTTTTGCGTGTGCCACATTTAGCAGTTTTATGCTGGAAAAATTACCTTGGAATCTATGCCAGCTCTAAGCTGGCGTAGAGTCCACCTTGTACGCAAGGGGGGCTGAATCCGGTGTGCACTGCATTTATGTAGAGGCCTTGCACCTCTATATAAATCCTTACAGCAGCAGCACTGCACACATATTTTTAAGCCTGGCACAAAAAATGTGTATTTACTGTGCCCAATGAGTCAATAATATGGACTTTGTCTTCACTGGTCCTGGTGACTTTTTATATTGTACAACAGACACTCTTGGTAAATTGAATACTGGCTTAACCGCCCCGAAAGAAAACCGCCCCGGCATCCAGCCACAATCCAGCTACAATCTACCTTCCTCTCCTCTCGGACCCTAAATTGCTCTGTATTTCTCTCCCTGCTTTGCTCTACCTGCTGCAATCCTGCTCTCTCCTCTACACACAGCCGACTGGCCGCCTCCAGGAAGCCAATCACCTTTTATAGAGGGCGAGGGGAAAGTTCTGACATTACAGAGGGACTTGCAGTTAATTGGATGGGTGCAAGAGATTATGGTTAAACCCTTTCTTCCGCCTAGTAACACTCCTGAAACTAACATGTGTGGCCGCCATGTTTAGCAAATTTCCCTAACGAGTCTGTGTGAATTTGCTTTGCAGAACAAAGCCATTTGACAGTGTTATTCACAGCTTCGCTCATTTCTACTAGCCATGCCTTGATATGTCAATTATATATGAATGCCTCAAATCCACACAAAAAAGCGTGCTGCAGTTCATAGTATGAATGACAGCTCAGATTCTCACTGAAATCAATGCAATGTGTATATACAGTAATGCTTTTATTTATTTTTAATGCCTTTATTTGTATAGCGCACACAGATTCCACAGTGCTTCACCTATCTGTAGGTAGGTTTTCTGTATCTGTTTTTTGTGTGTGAGGAAACCCACGCAGACATACAAACTCTTTGCAGTTGGTGCAAAGAGCCCTTGGTGGGATTTGAACCAAGGACTCCAGTGCTGCAAGGCTACAGTGCTAACCACTGAGCCACCATGTTGTCCAGTATCATGAGCATTTAGGCAATTAACCCCTTAACGACATCGGGCGTAAATTTACGCCCTGATGCCGGTAAGGGAGTTCAGAGCGGGGCCGCGCGGCGGCCCCGCTCTGAACCGCGCCGGTCCCGGGTGCCGCGTGTAGCCCGGGACCGTAGGTATTAGCGGGCACGGTCCGATCGCCGTGCCCGCTAATACAGTAATCGGATGCAGCTGTCAAAGTTGACAGCTGCATCCGATTACCGGACGCAGCGTCATCCCTGGTGTCTAGTGGGGAGATCGCTCCTCCGGGATGTTATCCCGGAGGAGCGATCTCCGTAAATGAAGCCGGCCGGGGACCGCTCCAAGATGGCGCCGTCCCCGGCTCGGCACTCGTTTACTTCCGGCTGCAGCAGCCGGAAGTAAACGAGTGCCTATCTCATGGATCTCTGCAGCATATCTATGCTGCAGAGATCTCTATGAGAGATCAAAGCACTTATACTAGAAGTCCCCCAGGGGGGCTTCTAGTATAAGTGTAAAAGTTAAAAAAAAAATGTTGTTAATAGTAAAAATCCCCCTCCCCTAATAAAAGTCTGAATCACCCCCCTTTTCCCAGGTTATAAATAAAAGTAAATAAATAAATAAATAAATAAACATGTTTGCTATCACCGCGTGCGTAATCGCCCAAACTATTAATTAATCACATTCCTGATCTCGCACGGTAAATAGCGTCAGCGCAAAAAAATCCCAAAGTGCCCAATTGCGCATTTTTGGTCGCATCAAATCCAGAAAAATTGTAATAAAAAGCGATCAAAAAGTCGTATATGCGCAATCAAGGTACCGATAGAAAGAACACATCATGGCGCAAAAAATGACACCTGACACAGCCCCATAGACCAAAGGATAAAAGCGCTATAAGCCTGGGAATGGAGCGGTTTTAAGTGTCGTATATTTGTTGACAATGGTTTAAATTTTTTACAGGCCATCAGATACAATATAAGTTATACATGTTACATATCGTTTTAATCGTAACGACTTGAGGAACATATATAACAAGTCAGTTTTACCCCAGGGCGAATGGCGTAAAAACACATTTCCCCCAAATAAACAAAATGCGTTTTATTTTTCAATTTCATCACACTTTGAATTTTTTTCTGGTTTCGCAGTGTACTTTATGCAAAAATTCAGCCTGTCATTGCAAAGTACAATTAGTGACGCAAAAAATAAGGGGTCATGTGGGTCTCTAGGTGGAAAAATGCAAGTGCTATGGCCTTTTATGCACAAGGAGGAAAAACCGAAAACGCAAAAATCGAAATTTGCTCTGTCCTTAAAGGGTTAATACAAACATACAGTATTAAGCCCAAAAATGCACTCCAAAAATGCTGAGGGAACACAGCCTAACATATACACAAGATATTATTATATATGGTTTACCAGTTATGTTCTCTTGTATGCAGCTGCTCGTTCTTTCATTTATCATCAGTTGTCAGCGTTTTATTGAAGTTTTCTGTATTAGAATTTTGCATCTGCACCGGCATTATGAAGTGTTGTAAATACCTTTAACATTCAGCTCCAGGCGCTTATAATATAATCATAGCTATATAGTAAACAATACTTCCAGAAACTCTCCTTTTAAATGATTCATATTTTAGGCATTGGAACCTATATAATATTCATAAAAAATACATTTGCTTTGATCTATAAATGCTTACAGAGAATCCCTTTTTACCCTATGGCTTAATTGTAGTAATACTTTGTGTTCCTTTGCAGACTTATTAAAGACATGCCTACTATTATACAGTATGTGTGATTATTTCCGGAATCTTAGTAGGTTATTCATTTGTGCTCCAGATGTTCGGACTCAAAAAGATTTCCCATTCAATCATCTTATTACTCTTGTTTTATGAACATGCAGACTTGGCTTTTGCTAATAGAGTATTTTAATATCTTGGACAAACACTGACTTTAAATGTTTAGTTCTCCAAAGGGAGTCATTTGTTTTTTGGTGTTACATATTTTTAGCATTTAATAACACATGAAGCTACCATAACCCTGGCTGACAAAAGGATTAATTATAACTAACATACCCACTAACCCGTCAAAAACACACTTCGCGCTGTGGGGAGAACAATGGCGCTGTGCACTTGAATGACACATATTCTGTCAAGAAACATAATGTCTCAACTGGCTATGCAGCTGGAGGATGTTTTTGGCTTTCTGCCAATACATCTTCATGATTTTTTTCTTCTCTCTTCTTTTTCAAATAAACAATAGCTGTCTGCATGACCAATACATTTGTACATTTTAGCGTTACATTTAACTTGTTATGTATTTTAACCTACTATTTGTCCATTGTGCAATTACTTCTGCCAAAGATTTCTTTTTTCAGTTGAATACTTTAGATCAAAGCAATAAAATACTAAAATAGAATAAACACTGTAGAATAGAACATGCTCACCATGAGTTTGTTTCAAGTCTACATAGTGTATTGACCTAAGTTTTATGTAACTATAATAGCAAGTAAATATCTGATGGTTATTCCACTGAAAAGAGAGTTAAAGAATAACTTTGGCACCTGTATGCAGCATTTCTATTCACTGCCTTGTTAGAAGTGTAGAACAGTTAGGTATAACGTCTTAATGACCTACCTTTTTTTTTTTTTTACGGAGATTATTAATGGACCTTATTCAAGGCCTCTGAGTTTTCAAAGGGGGCCTAGAATAAGTGATTGCAGGGCCCCCATGTGGGGATCACAGGCCCAATTGTGTCTATCAGGAATAGAGAATCCTCCTGATAGATGAAACCTATACATTGCTCAGTCAGATTACCTGTATATTTACCAGTCAGCAAGAATCTCTGGCAGCCGTGGGGCATTTTTAAGGCCCCCAAGGCGTCCATGGATGCCTGTTTACCCGACCGCCGGGCATAATGGCCGATTACATTGCCAATTACAAGACAATCCAATTAAATATAAAATAACCTGTGATGATGGGATACACAAAACAAGGAGAAACCAAACAAACACAAGCATAATAACACAGGCAAAGGACAACAAACAATAAATTCAGTACAGAAACAGGATCCATGCAGCAAGGTCAGGAAGTACAAAAGGCCAAAGTCAGGTGAATAGTTGTAGCAAACAGAGAATGAAGATGTAAGGGGAATGCTAAGCATGCTTATAAGTAAGACTTATAGCCAAAGAATGGCAAAGAACAATCAAACATTTTATAAGAGACCAAGGACTCGGTCCAGAGCATGACTGGACCAGATCGCTGAGACTCACAATATTCAGTTGAAGCGGAGATCTGCCAGTCAATCACACTGAAGGCAGCAGCACAGCTGCAGAGCATTGTATCTTTCCCCAGTGACATGCACCCACATCATCCCAGATAACCAGGGATGCTGTTGGCTATATATGATGTCACTCGAGACAAAAGAGTGTCATGGAGAATATTCCTGCAGCATGCCACAAAGCAGTTGCCAAGGTGCTCTCGGAGAGGTCTGGGCAGCGCTCCAAGTGCCAGACAATGCTGGAGTGAGGCAAGTTAAGTACCTGACAGTCCACTCCCCGCCCTTTTATGTGGGGCCACAGGACCCTTACTTGATGGACCAGATTTGGAAGGGTTATAAACCTGGAACTGCTTGATGAGGCATGGAACATGTATGTCCTTTCCCAAGACCTATGTGCGCTCTTTCGGGTCATAACCCTTACAGATAATCGATAGAATTCTGCACATAGTGGGGATCCAATATAGTCTTCACCTCATACTCATGGTCCCTATGGACAACAAAAGGCACATGGGGTTCAAGATTCTATCAGTGACCACCTAGATGACAAACTTTCAGGGAGAGGAAGCAGATGAAGAAAATCCTCAGGTAATCTTAGAGAACCCTTGGACCTCACAGGCATTAACAAAGTCCTGAGCATCTATGGACAAAGAGGGCCACCAATATGATTGGGAAACAAGATATTTCATGCCAGGATGCCTGGCTAACACAGAACAATGAATTTCTTCTAAGACTCTAAGGCGAAGACTGGGGGGTACAGTTTACCATTTGGTGTATTCCTGGAAGCCAGGTCCTGTGAATTTGACCCTATGAAGGCAAGATCAGAATGGATGTGGCAACAACTATATCTGGGTTCAGAATTATCTAAGGGTTCTCCTTAGAGGCATTTCTGGCATAAAAATTGCGAGAAAGTCCATCTGCCCTAACATTTTTAATGCCGAGATGATACATTATCACAATATCAAAACAAGTAAGAAAATAATGGGTTTGTCTGGGAGAGAGATGTTTAGCATTGTCAAGATATAAAAAAGTTTTTGTGAAAAGTGATCACCATAACCTGATGTTTAGCTCCCTCAAGGAAGTGAATTCACTTGGTTACTCACATTATAGTTGCATTTGAGGGGGAAAACTTCCTGAAGAAAAAGGCAACCGGTTTTAAATGAGTAAGGCACTTAGGACCTTAAAAAAGTATGGCTTCCATCCCTACCTCAGAAAAATTCTAACTTGATTGTGAAGTCGGCCTGTATCAATAATGGGGCTTCCACAAAGCACCTTGAGTTGCCTGTCCCAATGCCTGTTCAGCCCCTTAGGACCAATTGACCAGACTTGCACTTATTCTGGTGAGTTCAGTTTTACTTACAATAATAGTTAGCAAAACCTAGGAATCACTGAAGTGCTTTCAAACTTGTAGGGTTTCCAGTTAACCCCTGTGGGACCCCTGCAAAAAGAATTTGGAGTTATGGATGGGTTCACACTGAGGAATTCTCATGGATTTTCAGGCGGAATTCGCAGCAAAATGCGGGCGGAATCAGTGCTGTAAAGATGTGAATGTACATTGGCTTTAATGGGCTTTCCGCGTATTTGTTCACACAGCGGAATTTCCGCGCTGAAAACTCTGTCACGGATCCGCTTTCCGTCTGAAGAATTGACATGTCAATTCTTTGGGTGGATTCTGCTAGAGTAATACTATAGAAGTCAATGGGGCTTTAATTCTGCTTGAAATTCTACTCAAATACCGCTCAAATTCTGCTCCTATTCTGCCAGAGCTGAATAGGCGAGAAATTTCAAGCAGAAAACTTTCTGCTTCAATTTTTTGAGAATTCCTTAGTGTGAACCCACCCTATGGGAGTGATCTTTTGGACTCCAAACAGGCATTTAGACAACTTGTCAAAAAGGTGATTCTGATGTAATGGAGACATGACCTGCCTAACGTGATTTATATGTATAGCTCAGTCAGGAGAAAAAAATCTAAATATTGTCAAAGTAGATAACAACAAAATGACCCGGTAAATCTCGGTGAATACATCAGTAACAAAGTGCTAGAAAACAGGTGGTGCCTTGCAAAACCTGAAGGGCATGACAAGATATTAAAAATGGCCCACTGGGGGGCGGAGCGAACCACTGATGTGAGCGGTCGCACGCCAGCAGAGCTCCCGCTCCACACAGCTAAATTAGCGGCCCGATCAAGCTTCTGCATGCCCTGCTGATGGGCAAAACTACCAGGAGGACCCCGAGACCCCCCACACCGACTGGCGTCCCCCGAAAGCGCCCCCACACGCTTGACCGCTACCTTATCAGGCGTGAGGGAGAAGACGCGGTCCCGAGCCAGCTCCCGCCCGCAGCCTCTCCTCGTCCAGCTGCCCGGCTGACCCGTACGGCGGTAAGAGCCCACAGTCTCCCTCCTTGTGGCCCTGGGACCCCGACCGCCGGGTGGACTACTTCTTCTGGCCCTGCAGATGGCCGACAGGAGCAGGAGGTCCCGTGCCCGGAAGCGCCGGCGCCATCTTGGGACAGAGGTGAGGGAGAGGGGAGACCGCAGCCTCGTGCTTTAACCCTTCCCATCCCTGCTGCTGGAGGGTCGCCCTGCACAGCTCCCCTATCCCCACACATTACTACACAAGGCCTCATAGACTCACAGGGGGGTGCTGGGGACGGGGCTCCCATCTTCCAAGCGAGTGGCACCTGGCACTCTCATTACACCATGGCTGCAGTGCCTAAACAGCAAAGGGTGGACAAGAAGCGCAGAGAAACGACTAAAGTCCCTGCCTCCACGCACCAATCCCGCTCCGGTAGAGAGCTGGTGGAATCTGAGCATGGCGGGACTTATCACACTGAATCAGACTCAGATATCTCTTGTGCTGGGGGTAGTTCCCATGATATTCATCATATGCTTTCTCAACTACCTACGAAGAATGAATTTCACTCCCTCCTCACAGATATCAAAGAAACGTTCAAAACAGAAATAGCTGCGGTTAGAAAAGATATAAAGCATATTTCTGCCAGAGTTGAGTCCCTTGAAGACGAACATGATGATACGAGGGAATACATTGGGGCTTTGCAGTCTGCCATCAGCTCACATACAGTTACACTTGAAGGTATGCAGCGCCACCTAGAGGACCTTGACAACAGGGGAAGACGCAATAACATTAGGGTCAGGGGCCTCCCAGAGGCGACTCGGGACGAGGATCTAATGGACACTCTGGAAGGCTTGTTTAACACTATCCTGGGTGAACCCTCTTCACACAAGATAAAATTCGCCAGGGCCCACAGAGCCCTTAGGCCCCGCCCTACTTCTGGCCCCCCAAGAGATGTCATTTGTTGCCTCCAGGACTACACGATAAAGGAGGCGATTATGGCCAGATCCCGGGCGCTAAAAGACCTGGACTTTGACGGAGCGGCTATCCAACTGTTTCCCGACCTCTCCTGGATTACACTACAGAAGAGGCGCCTCCTGCGTCCCCTCCTTGCTGCTCTACGAGATTATGAGATCCCTTACAGGTGGAACTTTCCATTTGCCCTCACCGCTAGGAAGGATGGACGCTCTGCTGTACTGAGAAACCTGCATGATCTCCCTAAGTTCTGCGAAGCTCTGGATATCCCAGTCCCGACGATCACGGACTGGACCTTAGACCCCCCTCCGCCTCCGTTGCCGCCTGTTTGGGAGTCGGTGCGCCATAAGCGTGGGCGTAGACGGCCTGCTCCCACTTCGCCCCTAGCGGGCTCTCCTGGGGTCCCTTCCACCTGATGTTGGAGTGATTTTCTCTGCGGATGTCTCCGCCTAACAACCCTTTTGTTTTAGGTTTTAATGATACTTATACCTGAGTGGGAGAGTTTGCTATGGGGTCCCTCTGATGTTCACATTGGGCCTAATCTTTGTTTCCACATCTTTTATATAGCTGTGTGGATGTGTTCTGCATGTTTGATTTTATGATTGTGTTGATGCCATATTGGTCTTTCCTCCTCCCCCTTTGGGGCTGTTTCTATTCTGTTATGAAGGTTTTACCCAGCCATCTGGGCATGAGCCTGGATTTTGAGAAATTTTATTGCCCCCACCGAGACATGAGTAGTCTCGGTTTTTGGTCTTGTGCCTCTACCCTCTGTTGGGTTTATTTGTCGTTGAATGTTTGTGTTCCCTTGTTTCCTCTCTTTCCCTTTTGTTCCTTCCTGCAGATCCTGTTTTTCCGGAGACAGATTGTTCATCCTTGGAGATGCCTTACTGGTGGTGTGGTGAGTCATAACATTAGAATGTTCTCTCTCCCTATTTGGTCCAATGATTAATTGTGTGTCTCTAAATGTTAAAGGCCTAAACACTAATTCTAAACGCCGCCTTGTCCTCAGAGAAATGCGTGCTCTAAGAGCTGATGTAGTTTTTTTACAGGAGACCCACTTTGACTCCACTGCTTCCTTCCGTTTTGCCCGTCATGCTTTCCCGGTCGCCTTCTCGGCAACTAGAAACAACAAGACGGCCGGAGTAGCTGTCCTGTTCTCTTGCCACTGTCCTATCCAGGTTACCTCCTCCTACATTGATCCAGGGGGGCGGTTCGTAATAGTGGAAGGGATGTTGCGGGGGAAACCTATCGTTTTTTGTAACCTATACGCACCTAACAAAACCCAAATTCCGTTTATCCGTGGGGTGTTATCCCGGCTTGCAAAATATCCTCCGGCTGCAAGAGTCCTGGGCGGGGACTTTAATTTACCCTTCTCAGACACTAATGACCGGCAGTCGTTATCGGGTAGGCCGTTATCTGCCGCTTACGCTAGATTATCGGTCGAATTCCGTAAACTGATCCGTCTTCATAAACTGTATGATCTTTGGAGACTGGATCACCCCACGGAGAAAACCTTTACCTTCTATTCCCACCCACACAGAACGCACTCCCGTATTGATTACTTTTTTGGTAACATCCCCACAGTCCGCCTGCTTCGGAATGCTCAGATAGACCCTATTTCCTGGTCAGACCATGGTCCGGTTCGGATTGAACTGGCGGATCTAGATTCCCCGACTAGAGTGTGTCATTGGCGGCTGAATGAAAGCCTACTTAAAAATCAGATCACAAGGGACTCTATCCAGTCCTGTATCTCCACCTATTTCCTTGAGAATGCGGGCTCGGTTTCCTCTGACGCGATACTATGGGAAGCCCATAAGGCTGTGGTCAGGGGACATTGCATAGCCTTGAGCTCACGCCGGAAGAAGGATAGGCAGGAGGAACTGATGTCTATTAAGAGAGTTATTAGGACACTGGAACAAACTCTAGCCTCGCGCCCCTCCGTGGGGACTCTGGGCAAGCTGATTGCTGCTAGGGCACGTCTAAAAGAAATGGCTCTAGATAATGTTGAGCGCTTGCTTCTTTATTCTAAGCAGCGTTTCTACGAAAAAGGTAACAAGGCACACACGCTCCTGGCGCGTATGCTCGCTGAGCGCTCAGCTGCCCGGTCTCCCCAAGTGGTGCGCGACCACACCGGTGCTTTGAAATTTCACCCCACGGAAATAGCTTCCACGTTCCATAGGTTTTACTCTAAATTGTATTCTCTCCCTTCTACCCTGCCCTCGGACCCGGAGGCACGGAATGCACGTATCAATGCCTTTTTGGCTGACTGCCAACTTCCCTATCTCCCGCCCCAAGCAGTTGAGGAGCTGAATTCTCCCATCACAGCTGAGGAGCTTGCGGATGTCCTTAAAGATCTGCCCTCCGGTCGCTCTCTGGGTCCAGACGGCTTTACCTACCTGTACTATAAAACCTTTTCCTCTGAGCTATCCCCACGCCTACTTTCACTTTTCAATTCCTTCCTTCAGGGTTCTCCTATTCCTACCCACATGCTTCATTCTTTATGCTTCATGTCACCCTGATCCCTAAGCCGGACAGAGACCCCCAAGAGTGTGGTAACTATAGGCCTATAGCCCTCCTAAACTCTGACCTTAAGCTTTTCACAAAAATACTTGCTAACCGCTTGAGCTATTGGCTCCCATCGTTGGTAGACAAGGATCAAGTGGGCTTTGTTACGAACAGGCAGGGTGGGGACAACACCAGGAGAGCGATTGATCTTATAGATGCGGTTAACCTGCAGTCGGATAGGGCCTTAGTCCTAAGTCTTGATGCCGAAAAGGCGTTTGACCGCCTAGGGTGGCCATTCCTGTTCAACACTTTAGCCCGTTTTGGGCTTTCAGGTCCCTTTCTTACTGCAGTTAAGTCCCTCTATGCATGCCCTACGGCTGCACTTAAATTTCCACATATGCTCTCTAAAACTTTTACCCTCTCGAATGGCACTCGTCAGGGATGTCCTTTATCACCCCTGCTATTTGTACTATGCATTGAGCCCCTGGCGGCTGCCATCCGGAATTGCCCTGATATTAAGGGAGTTTTGGTTAGAGGGAAGGAGTACAAAATAATGTTGTTTGCAGATGATATTCTCCTCACTTTGACGCAACCCCTCACCATTCTGCCTGTTCTGCATGACTTGCTGACGGCCTTTGGGACTCTCTCAGGCTATAGGGTCAACACGGCTAAATCTGAAGCTATGCCCCTTAATATGCCAGATGATACGGTGGCCCGTCTTAAATCTTCTTTTAACTTTCGCTGGTCTTCTTCCTCTATTAAATACCTAGGTGTACGTCTGACTCCCACATACTCTACCTTGTATAGTGTTAACTATCCCCCTCTCTTTCGTGAATTGAAATCCCTACTAACTAAGTGGTCTACCCATTACATTTCCTTTCTAGGCCGCATTGCGGCGGCCAAAATGTCTATCTTACCTAAACTTCTCTATTTCTTCGAAACCCTGCCGGTTAAGATTCCCTTGTATGAATTAAAGGCGATGCAAAGCGCCATATTTAAGTTTATTTGGCACTCGGGTAGACATCGTATCCCTAAAACGGTAATGACTAGCAGTAAGACCCAAGGTGGGCTGGCGGTACCGAACATTCTCCACTACTACTGGGCGACCCATCTGAGGCAGCTCGCTGCCTGGTCGATATATCATGCCTACAAAAAGTGGGTGGATATTGAGAGGGTATGGTTTGCCCCGTTCCATCCCAATTCATTCCTGTGGCACACTACTCCTCCTTCCTACTCCCACTTGTCCCTCCTGGGTCCCATGCGTTTCACCCTCTCGGTTTGGGCCTCTTGTGCTGGAAAATTTAGCCTCTTTTCCTCTGCTTCCCCCCTTAATTCTTTTTTGCTGTATCCTGACTTTTCCCTAAGCATTGATTCGACTGTAGTGAGGATTTGGGGCACGCGACAACTATTTCAGTTTGCTGACATAGTGGACCCGGTGAGCCGCGTCTTACTTCCCTTTGACACATTGGTTGAAAGGAGGGGGCTTCTAGAAGGGGACAGATCCTTTAATTCCAGTGTCCGCCAATTTATGCTCCATCGCTTGGGCACGCTTACGGTGGCTAAACCGACGGCGTTTGAACAACTGATACGTATGGGCACTTCCACCGCTGGTCTAATCTCGGCCATCTATAACATCCTTAATTCCCCTGTTACTGATGCCCCCATAAGGCATAAATATATGGACAGATGGGAGGCAGCATTGGGTAAAGAGATATCTCCTGAGTGTTGGAGCATTATCTGGGACAGAGCGGCTACCTCTTCTATATGTACTACTTACAAAGAGACACACTATAAGGTCATGATGCACTGGTACCACACCCCTGAACTCCTCCACAAGCTAAATAGCTCTATTTTGCCCTTGTGTTGGAGGTGTCAGGGTGATGCAGGGACTTTGTTCCATATCTTCTGGGAATGCCCACTGATCACTGGTTTCTGGAGAGAGGTTTGCCGCCTTGCCAGTAGGATTCTCGACTATTCTGTTAGTATGGACCCAGTAATTTGCCTATTAAACCTGACCCCTAAACAGCTGAGGAAAAAAGCCTCGAAGCTGCTTTTGGTGATATTGACTGCTGCCAAGTTCTTAATTGCCAGGTCCTGGAAGCAGACTTCTTCTCCATCCCTTTCCTGCCTGATTACCAGAGTGAAGGAACTAAGGTCCTTGGAGCGCCTTACTGCTTCACTAAACAATAGAATGGAGGCATTTGACCAGGTGTGGGCCCCCTGGGATGAACAATACCCCCCTGCTCGATTATAACTTAATGGGCTCTGCCGCCCCACTGTACTTCCCTCCCTGTTCTACCCTTTGTTCCCTTCCCCCCTGTCTGGTTCGTCTGTCCTTGTTCGGTCCTGTTATTCGTTCTGTATTGTCTGGTTGCCTGTGGTTGTCTATTTGTTGATTTGGCGCTGTCTTTTACCTACTGCAATACCACATACAGCCCAAGTACCGGTTTATACACGTGACTTATGCCCTTCTTCTGGGTACTGTATTCCAACTGTATGGGCTAAGCTGCATTACTATGTTGATATTCTTTTGTACTTTTGTATGTTTATACTGAAAAATTCTAATAAAAATTACATTTATAAAAAAAAAAAATGGCCCACTGGTGGTTTGGGCTTGGTAGGACAGTCTAGGACGCGATGACCTGGTTTTCAACAATATAAACAAAGATTATGCTTGAGGCAATACACACAAGGAAGAGAGGAAGAGACAGTAGATTTAGTAACGTCAAGGCCTAATCTTTCTCTCTCTATGTTTTTACTGAAGTCTGCGGTCAATACAAACTGCTAAGGCCATTAATAATTTCCCCGCACTTTACATAGTTTTGGGTGTGGGAGGAAACCGGAGTAACCGAAGGAACCCCACGCAAACACGGAGAGAACATACCAACTCTTTGCAGATGTTGCCCTTGGTGTGATTTGAACCCAGGAGCCCAGCGCTGCAAGGCTTCAGTGCTAATCACTGAGCCACCATGCTGCCCATTGTTTGTTCTAACAAGGAGGCATCAGAATGCTTTACCCAAAGATCCTTACATTATCAGAAATCCATTGCTTAAATAACAGTGCCTTCACAGCAGCTTCACACCAACACGTAACGACACTATTTTTCAGCAGCTCTACACAGTAATCCTCAACAGAGTGTTTGCCCTGCAAAAAAATAAGATGTTGGGTATCTGCTAGCCCAACATGATCTGGATATAAATAGATGGCCCCCAGTGATTGGAGAAAAAAAAACATTACTTAACAATCAAAATAAATTCAACAACACAGCACTCCTTATGCCCCTGCAAAAGTGACACAATCATTCCTAACATCTCCTCCTGAGTGGTAAATTGATTTATCCGGAAATACAAAGGACAAGATTCCCTGAAGTTTTAAAAAAATCCCAGTCCCCTGAGAGCCTATCCAGAAGTAACATTGTGGGTTCAGAGGCACTAACCACAACCATGAGGGGATTTTTCCCAGCCTTGGCCTTGTTCTTAGACAATACATGTACCTTGGCCAACTTGGCCACCAAGTCAACCACCCACTCAATATGATTAGCTAAATTTTGGATTGTTGCCATTGTTATGAGGGAGAAAAAAATATGGCATGCTATTCTCTAACAACTGGACCCCAACTCTTTTGTGTGTCTCCCCCCACCCCAGACTGGGCACCCTGTATACCCCTGTTGCCCTCTTCATACCAGACTGGGCACCCCATACACCCCTGTCACCCTCTTCATACCAGACTGGCGACCTGTACATGCCTGTCCCCTCTCCACACCAGACTGGACACCCTGTACACCCCTGTCCCCTCTCCACACCAGACTCGGCACCCTGTACACCCCTGTACCTCTCTCCACACCAGACTCTTTAATCTGTGCCCCCCCACACACACACCCACACACACTCACTGGTGACCTATAATTTCCCTCCCCTTTCCACACTACATACCTATAACTTATTTCTTCTACTTCATAGTGCAGTACTGGACCTGCGGTGACATCATAGTCACAGGTCTTTCAACAAATACAGTGTATTGCCTCCTGGCTTCTGTTTATCCTTGATTTGAGCAAAATTGTGGTAAAAATGCTGCAATTTTGCGCATATTGCCCCCTGTCTCCCACACTGACAGAGGGGGCAGAACTGTTTCCAGGCTGCCCCATCCACTGCCATCCTTCTCTCTCCTCTCTGGGCTAGCCCCCCCAGTCTCTGTGTCCGTCTCACACAGCTTCATAGGCCAAATGATAAAAGCTTTATAAGGATAGTAGTAGAACAATTTTAGCATTTAGTTTTTTTCATAAGGTTTTTATTTTTTAAAAGCAGGTAAAATAAAAGTTATATAAATTATATATCGCTATAATCATAT
Organism: Dendropsophus ebraccatus; assembly: GCF_027789765.1. Classification (NCBI taxonomy): domain Eukaryota; kingdom Metazoa; phylum Chordata; class Amphibia; order Anura; family Hylidae; genus Dendropsophus; species Dendropsophus ebraccatus. Next base: position 110,103,170 of record NC_091455.1, read on the forward strand.
TGACTTGAGGAACATATATAGCATGTCAGTTTTACTATAGCACCAACGGCGTAAACATGAGACCTGCCAAAATGAAAACATTTTTTTTTTACTATACAAATAACTTTCCGGTTCCACAGCATACTTTATTGAAAAATTAAGTCTGCCATTGGAAAGTACAATTGGTGTCACAAAAAATAAGCGCTCATGTGGGTCTGTAGCAAGCCCTATGGCCTTTTACACACGAAGAGGAAAAAATTAAAGCACACAAAAAAAAATAGCCTGGTCCTGAAGGGGTTAATGTTAGTACTGCTACTGAAACTGAAAATATTGTTCCCCTCAAAAATAGTCTAGTTGTAATAAACAAGGGGAATCTACTAAATCCAATCTACTAAATACCTTCTACTAAATACCTGCTCGGTTTAGCTGTCACTTAAAACCCCTTTATCAGTAGTATAAGTATAAAGGTAACTTTTTTCTCAGTAACAGGTTTAATTCATGGGACTTAAAGTAGAAATCGAAATGTAAACAAAACAAAAAAAAAAAACACATTTTAACGTTTTGTAGAAAGATGCTGTGAAGAAAAAGTATCTATTTCCAAGGCTCACCTACTTTTATTACATACGGTTTAATAATAATACACCATATTTCAACTATGCCATATGACGGGAGAATAGATATTTCACACAGAAGTTTGTGATATTACCTTTCATCCATTAATTTTAGTGTTATAGATATAATACATTATTCAGGCTTACATTTTCTCTTCATAATGGATTAATAATATACGATAATGAGAGCTACATTTGACTCTTCTATTTTAAATCAAATTAACAGTGTATCATATTAAATGAGAGGGTGAATGAGAAGATTAATTAATCTAGTAATTCAGGTGCATCACTTTGTTGTATGTCAGCACTTCTGAGATGTAGACTATTTACATTTTGTTAACAGTGGTGATCAAATATTGAGAGACTGCACAAACTGAATAATTATATGTGTGCATTTTCTCAAATGCAATTACATCATGACAAAACTGAAAGATCCATTAGCAATAGGTTAAACTGAGGACATAGCAAGCTTGTTTTATCTGTTTTTCTTCTTTAGAAGATTAAAAAATGAGTATTCATACATTATGTATAAAAGATGTAAAATTACCTAGTGGTTGTTAAATAGAAGAATGAGTCATAACACAACTGTGTGACCTGCTTTGTGCTCTGCTCACTGCTGCTGCCCCCCTCTATACTGCTCCTGCATTACCTAGACTGGCATCTAGGGCGGGTGTGTGCCTGCTTTTGTGGATTAAAGCAGAATGCTGTACCTACCTAGGTCTTCTACCACTACTTTCTCTTATCTGTGCATTTTTTTGTTATTCCTAAGGGTCCATTCACACAGAAAGATTATCTGCCAAATATTTGAAGCCAAAACCAGAAACAAACTATAAACAGGGAACAGGTCATAAAGGAAAGACTGAGATTTCTCCTATTTTCAAATCAATTCCTGGCTTTGGCTTCAAATCTTTGCCACCTCTTTTGTGCTTTACCCAGACTGCTGACTATGCTTTCTGGTTTGGTTGTTTTTATTGTGCAAAAAATATTGTATAGTAGTGAAAAGTGCAGTCAAAATAAAAGAAAAGGATATAAATTAGGTATCACTGCAATTGTATTGACCAACAAAATGAAGTTAAAAAGGCAGTTTTTAGAGAAAGAGAAAATCATAAAAGAACAAACGCAACATTTGTGAAGTTAATATCCTTATATTCTTATGTGTCAAAAGTGAGGTTTAGTGGAAAAAAAATGTAAACTTTAATTTTTATGGCCAAATGCTAAAAAACTTTCCTGAGATAACTGTGGGATACAAATGTTTACTATTGCCCTAAATACAGTAAATTCTTTGGGGGTGTAGTTTCTACTGTACTGGAACCATAGGGGACACGGCAAATGTGCATGGTGTCCAAAAATGGCTTAAGCAAAATCTATGCCAATATGCAAAATGGCACTCCTTTCCTTCTGAGCGTTGCCATTTGTGGAAAGAGCAGTTTATGAGCACACATAGGGTACTACCATACTCAGGAGAATTGTATAACACATTTTGGGTTGCTTGTTTTCCTGTGTTCCTTGTAAAATGAGAAAAAATAAGCTGTTACTACATGTCTTAGAGAAATTTAAAATTTTCCAACCTAATTCTAATAAATAACTTCTGTTGAAGTAATTTTAGCACTCTCCATGACTGTAGATTATACGCACACATACACACCTCTCTGTAACATTCCCGTACTCAAACAGCTCTGCAACATGCAGACATCTATTTGTCTATAAACACACACAACTCTGCTACATATCCAAAGGCACACACATAGTGCTACTACATTGACTATAAACACCTCTGCTACATCACTATACACAAATAGTTCTGCTACATACATACAGAGAGGCAGACAAACAAACATAGAGATAGACAGAGAGACACACACTTATAAATATTGTCCCTGCTTACAGTAATGTGGTGTACCCATGGTGTGATGTTATATCGGAGGAGCGGCCGGTTACTTGCTAGGTGGTGAGGTGTGACACCACTCCTCTGGTGGTTGGCCAATATACAGCCGGATCTTGGAGTGTTACTTCGTGACACCAGTGCTGGGTAGGCACACATGATGGCACGCCTGCTTTTAGTTGACAAGGTCGGTTGTACCCTTTACCCCTGTGGTAAGTATCCTGCCGGGTTGCTACTTGGACCCTTGGGATAGGATGATCACGGATGGCCAGAGTGGTGTAGTGACCCTCCCGGACTATTGGAACTGCCACCCACAGAAAGGGGATGTATCCCAAGGTTGCAGTATATGCTGTGTCGGTGGATAGCGAGAAATCACAGAGTCTATTGAACGTGGATAAGCTGAGTTTACTGAAAGTTGCAGATGTGCAGCAGGTCATACAGAATAGTATGATGTTTCTTGAGATAAAGCACTTGAAAATACATGTGACAATAGTTCCGAATAAATACTTGACAATACAGCAACCAGATCTGTAGTAGAAGTGCAGTGTAGGATATAGTTGTGCCAACCTAGTAGTGCTGAGAGTCCCAACCCATGCAGTACTGTGCTCTGCCGGGATGTTGGAGGATGAGGTAGAATACTTAGATGATGAAGAAGAAGAACACCTGTGCCTGTGTATTGACTTTGACTAGTCTTCACACCACCTTCTGCCCACTAGATACGGCTCAACCTTCCTAGAGGGTGACACAGGCCCCAGACCTTGGTAACTGGGATGAGCGGAATGCTGAGGATTTTCTGCTGACACCCTCGCTGCGAGACACAGTTCATAGGCTTACTGCAACTTTGCTCTATCTAGATCAGTTCCTAGCTCTTTGACTTTTGTGGATACTGACCTGCTCTGTGACACTCCTTGTCCCCGGCGTGGGTTGAGGTTGTCTCTGGCTTGTCCTCTCCTAAGAGGGGTTAAACAATGCATAGTGCTGTGTAGCTTTACTGTGAAAAAAGTTGTTGGAGGTGTACCGTCTTGCATCCTACCCATACAGGGTTCTAGCTAAGACTGAGCTACTCTTTCTGTCTCCCGCGGGACTCACTTCCTCTAGCGTGACTAACATGCACTGTGAGTGGATGAAGATGGCAACAGATGAAATAAGGAGAGAGGTAAAAGGAGAGAGGAAAGACAGATTCCTACTGGTCTGCAGATTCTGGTAACACATAGAGAAATAATAACCCTTTACATCCTTCAGCTGTGGGGCTTCCAAATACACACATACAGTACAGTGACATCTAGTGGCAAAACCTTTGTACTACTTTCATCACCACAACAGTGCAATAAGTACAGACGTTTGTGAAAGGTGTATACAACTGCAACACCCATGGTAGGACACCACAAAAGCTATAGGGAGCCCTTCTTCCAGTCATGTGACTAATCACATGACTGTGACATCATTAAAGGTTGAAAATGAAAAAGAAAAAAAACAAGGACACCGGCGCCTCCTGTCTCACTGTGACAGAACCAGAGAAGGAAGAGTGAATGGTTGCACTCACCTTTGAGCCCCTTGGGCTGTATGCATATCACCCCACAGGGGTAGCTGAAGATCCAGAAGGAGATGACTGTGAGTAGGATTAAGGACTGCAGCCGAACGTACCACAACCGGGATACTTCCAACAAAAGGGGCCCGTACAATAGTAGGTAAGGAAAAAAGAAAAAAATGGCCCCAAAAACATCCAACAAGTATGCACCAGTATTATTAAGAAATGGATGGCATTTATTGTAAAAAGCACAGGGTTTATGCGTTTCAGAGCTACGCCTGTGTCATCCGCGGTGGGTCCCGGCTATCAGTGATAGCCGGGGACCTGCCAGAACCTGCCAGTTAACCCTATAGATACTGCGGTCAGCAAGACAGCAGTATCTATAGGGCTCCGGAGAGACAATTCTCCCTCTACAGAGGGAGAATTGTCTCTCCGGTGTCTATCGGATCTCTGCGAACTGATCGCAGAGCCACGATGGTAGCCATAGAAACCGGAAGCCTCAGGCTTCCGGTTTCTAGCTACGGAGGCCGGTGAGGGACAGCAGGGAAGGCAGGACGCGCGCCGGGCGTGTGGCCGTGTGCTCTGCCCCCTCCCCTCTCTCCCCTGCCGCTATCAAAAGATTATGACAGCAACAGGGGACAGCAGAGAGGGGGCAGACATAGGGGACATCAGCTATGGAATCATTATGGTCCCATAAGCTGATGTCAAATCACGACCTGGGCATTTAGGCATCAAGGATCCCAGGTAGTAAAAGAGTTAAGCACCTGGTTTTGGTGAGTCCCAGATCCTATGGGGATTCTACATGTAGGAATCTGGGGGTGATGCAGATGGCCTCCAGATTCCTCTCCTGTCTTACACTGCTCTCACTGATCAGTGTCCAACAGAAGAAGGGAGAGGACTGTGCAGCTGTCATTCATTGCACACAGGGCCGGGACAAGGAATTTTGGTGCCCTAGGCAGAGAAGGTAAATGGCGCCCCCCCCCCCCCCCATCAGAATCGTAGCTCCCCACACAGTATAATGTACTGAATGTGCCCCCACACTGTATTAAGATCCCCAATACATACGGTAGTTCTCTTATAACCCTCCTACCACCATCCAGTGATTACGTATTACATGAATACTGCTCTGAACAAAACAGGAAGATATCACCATTGATGCCATTACATAATACAGCCACACCATGACCCCTATCACTACAACCCTATAACAGAGCGCAGTTACATCCATTCTCTTCACTGCACTCTTGTGGCAGCGTTTTGCCTGCCGTCACAAGAGGTCGCTCTCCCTATCACATAACAGTGCAGTCACACACCCCTGGCCCTGCAGAACATCACATAACAGCGCACCCACACACCCCTGACCCTGCAGAACATTGCATAACAGTGCACTCACACACCCCTGACCCTGCAGAACATCACATAACAGTGCACTCACACACCCCTGACCCTGCAGAACATTGCATAACAGTGCACTCACACACCCCTGACCCTGCAGAACATCACATAACAGTGCACTCACACACCCCTGACCCTGCAGAACATTGCATAACAGTGCACTCACACACCCCTGACCCTGCAGAACATTGCATAACAGTGCACTCACACACCCCTGACCTGCAGAACATTGCATAACAGCGCACCTGCACACTCCTGACCTGCAGAACATTGCATAACAGTGCACTCACACACCCCTGACCTGCAGAATATTGCATAACAGTGCACCCACACACCCCTGACCCTGCAGAACATTGCATAACAGCGCACCTGCACACTCCTGACCTGCAGAACATTGCATAACAGTGCACCCACACACCCCTGACCCTGCAGAACATTGCATAACAGCGCACCTGCACACTCCTGACCTGCAGAACATTGCATAACAGTGCACTCACACACCCCTGACCTGCAGAACATTGCATAACAGTGCACCCACACACCCCTGACCCTGCAGAACATTGCATAACAGCGCACCTGCACACTCCTGACCTGCAGAACATTCCATAACAGTGCACTCACACACCCCTGACCTGCAGAACATTGCATAACAGTGCACTCACACACCCCTGACCCTGCAGAAAATCATATAACAGTGCGCTCACACACCCCTGACCCTGCAGAACATTGCATAACAGTGCACACACACACACCCCTGACCCTGCAGAACATTGCATAACAGTGCACCCACACACCCCTTACCCTGCAGAACATTGCATAACAGCGCACCTGCACACTCCTGACCTGCAGAACATGGCATAACAGTGCACTCACACACCCCTGACCTGCAGAAAATCACATAACAGTGCACTAACACACCCCTGACCCTGCAGAACATTGCATAACAGTGCACCCACACACCCCTGACCCTGCAGAACATTGCATAACAGTGCACCCACACTCACTGACCCTGCAGAACATTGAATAAGAGTGCACCCACACACATTAACCCTGCAGAACATTGCATAACATCGCACCCACGCATGCCTGACCTGCAGAACATCGCACCCACGCACCCCTGACCTGCAGAACATCGCACCCAGACACCCCTGACCTGCAGAACATCACACCCAAACACCCCTGACCTGCAGAAGAGAGCCCTCAGTGTGGCTTACGTCCTGCTGAACCCAGGAAACCAGCTGCCTCATAGAAAGCCTAGCAGAGGAAGATAGCTCCTCCCACACTGGTCACATGGCCATGACGTCATCAAAGGTCCTTTACACCTCCCTCCGGACACTCCATTCTAGTTTCTACCATGATCTTGCTGTGGGTGAGGGGATTTCTACACTGTCTGCCAGGGAGGGGGAGAGAGTGGGAGGACATGAGGGTGCTGGTGGTATGTGAGCAGGGAGGGGCAGCGCTCCGAGGCCACCAGGAGTACAGTAGCCTGTAGTAATTATTTTTTCTTTTGAAATTGCGCTCCCTGTAACTCACCACTAGATGGCGCCCTAGGCCATCGCCTACCCAGGCCTACCCTTTGTCCCGGCCCTGATTGCACAGTTCACTCAGTAGTCTCAAATATAAGCTAAATCAGTGCTTCTGACAGTGTTGGGCTACCCTGTCTGTTGAACATAAAATGAAGCATGATTTACTGAAATACTAAGGTTTTGCAATAGATGTAAACAGGGTACAGTTAGAATATTTTAGTAATGACAGTATATGTCTCTTTGATAAGTAGGAAGCATCTCAATTAAATGCAAAGCTTGGCCATAAGTATGCAATATGCCCCTCTGACAAGATGCAAGACTGGCCTCAGGCATATGCCCCTTTGATAATATACAATACGGGTCTTGAATTTTTAGTGTACGATGCTCTTGAAAAAATTTTTAGAACTTTTTTATAGTCATAAGACACAGTTACTAAAGCAGGCCTTTTATTAAGTGATAACAAAATAAAATATATCTATCAAGTATTTGTCTATCAAGTTCATTCTATTATCCTGCAGTGTTTTATAATCATAAAAACTTGTCATAGGCTGTTATTTTTATTGTACTGAGCAATAATCTGCTGAATCGACCTGATTCTGCAGATTGTCGCTTCGTATAATACGGCCCTTAGACTCTTCTGCCCAGTCTTTAAAGTGCAAACACGATCTCTTCTGGTTATGTTTTTCAGGTTTAATAAAAATGTGCAAGCATTACACAAATCTATCATATAAATGAATAGGTTTCTCATACAGAGACCACTCCATGAATAGCTGAATTGGAAGGTATTAAACGGAAATTCAACTAAATGCATTTTTTTTCTTTATTCAAATTTAGTTTCACCTAAATTAAGCTTCAGTGTCACTGTCGTTATAACTTTCAAAATCGAAATCAGCAGTAGATGTGATATAAAGCAAGAGTAGTAGTAGTAGTAGTAGTAGTAGCAGTAGCAGTAGTAGTGTTATTATCATGCTGTAAAACAAAGCTGAACTTACCAGAAATCCAGGCCCAGTCTCCTGAAGGCAGATTTTCTGACTTGTGCTGGTTGAAAAAAACAGACTAAACACAGGAATTCCGGCCAGTACAGAGAGTCGCGGCTCAATGTGTCTGACAATCACGTGACTGAGTTCTCTCTGTGAGCGCTCAGATGGCCTGGGATACACAGGACTTCCTGTTTCTGACTGTTTCCTGTTTTTTGAGGGGGGGGGGGGAAGAGTCAGAAAACAGAAAGTGCCATGTTTCCTATAACTACATAAAAAAAAAAAAAAAGAATGTAAATTGCAAACTTGCTTTATATCACTACTGTTGATTTATATTTTGAAAGTTATAATGACAGTGACACTATACAGGACTATATTTGTAATAAAGCGTACGCACTGTATTAATCAACTAGCTTATTTAGAGTGTTAGCATGCAGCACTTTGTGGTGGTCAACACAAGATTTAATTTTTTTTTTCCTACTACAAAGTCATTGTAATTTTACCAGCAGGCAAAACAACTACTCTTGTGTTAACACTCTTGGGACAGAATAGCCAGGCCCTAATAAATCATGAGTAGGAGTAAAGGCAATGAGCATTTGTCTTCCCAACCTTGTAAAGGAATATAGTATAACCAAGGATATACTGATACTGTGGGTATAATCACAGCTCAAGGCTAAAAAGTGCAATTTTTCTGGTTAACAATTGAATCTATCATCTGTGAAATATATGTCTTGATAATAAAATTTGCAACTAAACATGTACTCAGGTACCTGAGAAAGTAATTTTTTTGCTTGTTTATTTTAGTCTTACAAAAAACTGACACATACCATGTATGGCAAAATGTGTTTAACTACTTTGCTGATCCTAGAGCTCATTACAATCTCAAAATGAATCCTTAGATCATTGGTTCACCCTAGTAATGCAATTTTAGAAAAATGTATCTATCTAATCCTTAAAGGAGAAGTCCGGTTAAAAATTTTATTAAAGTATTGTGTTGCCCCCCAAAAGTTATACAAATCACCAATATACACTTATTACGGGAAATGCTTATAAAGTGCTTTTTTCCCTGCACTTACTACTGTATGAAGGCTTCACTTTCTGGATAAAATGGTGATGTCACGACCCGACTCCCAGAGCTGTGTGGGCTGTGGCTGCTGGAGAGGATGATGGCAGGGGACACTGAGGGACACAGGGCACTGGAGGGACACTGAGCATCCCTCTGCCATCATCCTCTCCAGCAGCCACAGCCGCACAGCTCTGGGAGTCGGGTCGTGACATCACCATTTTATCAAGGAAGCCTTGATGCAGTAGTAAATGCAGGGGAAAAGTATTTCCTGTAATAAGTGTATATTGGTAATTTGTATAACTTTTAGGGGGCAAGGCAATACAATACTTTAATAAAACATTTTCACTGGACTTCTCCTTTAATCCTTAAATTTCCATACCATGTGTCTCAATTTTTTCAATTTGTCTAAAGACAAAAACAAACAGAACTTTGATTTAATTTCTCACATTGCTCTGGTGATTGGTTGCTATGGGCCAATTAATTTTCATCCTCATATATATTGATAAATTTGAGTAGGTATCTGAAAGAATTTAAGCTATAGCCAAACATAATATAGAATAGACAAACGCAGAGAGAGCTCCAAAAAAGTGACCTCATGTGAGTTTAGACACTTCCTTATCTGGGAAAGAGGATTGGAATCCTGGCCTGTTGCTCCCATAGTATGCAGTATGATGCCCCCTCAGAGCTTTCAAATTCTCATTTAGTATAGTTTATAGTACAGCCTCTATCATCCACTGTCTCAACCCTGACAAAATGGCAAAACAGCAAATATTTAGCCATATTTACATTATATATAAAAATATATATATATAAAAAGTGATCAAAACGTCCGGTCTACACATATATGGTATTAATAAAAACTAGATGACGCATGACACAAAAAATGACACTTCATACAGCCCTGCAGGTGAAAAACTAAAACCATTATAGGAGTCACAATAGGACCATTTTATTAAAAATTAAATGCAAATAAAAAAGAATTTATATATATATATATATATACATGAAAATCTGTGTAATCTTGCATATGGTTGTGTTCGGACTAACCTATAGAATAGTGGTATCATGTCACTTTTACCGTAAAGTGCATTACAGCAACCCTTCAAAGTCACCAATAATATTTTTAAGGGTTCCATCATACATGTTATGATAGAATTAAAGACACCATTACAAAGTACACCTGTTCCTGAAAAAAAACAAGCCCTTACATGGTAGATAGGAAAATGAAAGTGCTAGAGCTCTTAGAAGGGGAGGAGGAAAAAATGAAAATGCAAAAATGAAAAATGGTGCGGTCCACTGGGTCATTTTAGGCTTGGTCCTCAAAGGGTTAAAGTGTCACTTTTGTTTATTTAATAATTTTTTTCTAAAATGTTAGATCAATTTATTCTAAACCTTTTTCCAATATACGTTATTTATTTTCAGTGCATCACCCTGCAAATCCTCTTTATACAGTTCTCCACCAGGAGACACTGTTTCTTAGTTTTAGCCTCCACTGTTCCAAATGTAAAAATCTCGACTGATTTAGAATGCAAAAAAAAAAAGTTGAGATTTCTTTAGTCCCTCCCTTCTGTGCGTTCTTGTGTAAGGTTGTCATTTCATTGATAGCCTATACGAGAATGCTTTTATCGACAAGTCAGGGAACTGTGCAGGCCTGCATGTTCACAGACTGTAAGCTAAAGACCAGTTTTGCTAGCCTTTGCCTTATAGCCGCACAGGATTTGGACTGGGCCCCTGCATGACTTGCTAGGAACCTGAGCTGTTTGTTTTAGCTGTTTGTGGGGGTCACCCAGCTGTCCCATGCTTTTAAATGGTCACCCAGATTTCCCCGGCATTTAATTGGCCATTCCACCACATTTAGAAGCCTGGAAAACTTGGGTGGCCATTAAGGAGCTTGGAAAAGCTGGGTGACCATTCAGAAGCATGCAAAAGCTTGGGTGACCATTCAGAAGCCTGGGAAAGCCAGGTGACCATTTAGGAGCCTGTCAAAGCCGGGTGACCACTGGAGCCTGGGAAAGCCAGGTGACCATTTAGGAGCCTAGGAAAGCTGGGTGATGATTCAGGAGCCTGGGAAAGCTAGGTGACCATTCAGGAGCCTGGGAAAGCTGGGTGGCCATTTAGGAGCCTGGGAAATCTGGGTAACCATTCAGGAGCCTGGGAGAGCTGGGTGGCCATTCAGGAGCCTGGGGTAGCTGTCAGCCATGCTGTACAGCCGTCCTCTTTGCTTAGAAACAGCATTTGCATAGAGGGGACAGCTCTACAACCTGACTCAAAGCAGAAGGGATGAGGACAGTGGCGTAACTACCACCGTATTAACTGTAGCGGTTGCTACGGGGCCCACCGCATCAGGGGGCCCGGTGCCCAATCCTGCCATGGACCAGGCCTCCAGAGCACACACTTGCAGCACCCGGCCACCAAGGGGGCCTCCCGGGTGCTGCACGTCCTCCCTAATGTCTGGATCCGGAATAGCGCCAGCGGCATGCCCCACCCACCAAAATGTCCCCACAGGAACCTGTCCCCCGCACAACATTCCCGAAGGCACCTACCCCCCCCATCCTGGACACACAGCGGCACCCTCCCCCCACCCTCCAGACACACAGTGGCACCCACCTTCCGCACACACCGCGGCACCCTCCCCCCACCCTCGGCATACACAGCGGCACTATCCCCTCACCCTCTGCACACACAACGGCACCATCCCCCCACCCTCCACACACACAGAGGCAACCTCCCCCAACCCTCCGCGCACACACAGCGGCACCATCCCCCCACCCTCTGCACACACAGCGGCACCATCACCACACCCATGGCAGCATACCCCCCTCCCACACATAAAGTATCCCCTGCAGCACCCCCCATCCCCCCATAGCATCCCCTATCCCCCACAAACACAGCATGCCCTGCAGCACCCCAGATCCCTCCACACACACAGCATCCCCTGCAGCCGCCCATCCCCACACACAACATCCCCTGCAGCACCCCCCATCCCCACATGCACAGCATCCCCTGTGGCACCCACCATCCCCACAGCATCTCCTGCAGCTTCCCCCCTCACACACACAGCATCCCCTGAGGCAACCCCCATCCACACACACCCACAGCATCTCCTGCAGCATCCCCCCCACGCACAACATCCTTTGCAGAACTTCCCATCCCCACACACACAGCATTCCCTGCAGTACCCCCATCCCCACACACAGCTACCCCTGAAACACCCCTTATCCCCACACACACAGCATCCCCTGCAGCACCCATCCCCCCATATACAGCAGCCCCTGCAGCCCCCCACAACATCCCCTGCAGCACCCCCACCCCTCCACACACACAGCATCCCCTGCAACCACCCCTATCCCCACACACAGCATTCCCTGAGGCACCCCCTATCCCCACACCCACAGCATCCCCTGCGCCACCCCCCATCCCCACAGCATCTACTGCAGCATACACACACACACACACACACAAACAGAATCCCCTACAGCAATCCTCCCCACACACAGCATTCCCTGCAACACCCCCATCCCCACACACAGCTACCCCTGCAGCACCCCTCATCCCCACACACACAGCCTCCCCTGCAGCTCCCAATCCCCCACACAGCATCCCCTGCAGCCCCCCATCCCCCCCACACAGCATCATCTGCAGCACTCTCCATCCCCACACACGCACACAGCATCCCCTGCAGCAATCCCCACCGCCCACACACACAGCATCCCCTGCAGCCCCCCATCCCCCCACATCATTCCCTGTAGCCGACATCCCTCAAACACACAGCGTCCTTTGCATCACTCCCCACACACAGCATCCCCTGCAGCAACCCCCATCCCCACACACAGCATCCCCTGCAGCACCCCCATCCCTCCACACACACAGCATCCTCTGCAGCACCCCCGATCCACACACACACACAGAATCCCCTACAGCTCCCCCATCCCCACACACACAGCATCCCCTGCAGTCCCCCATTCTCCCCCCACAGCATCCCTGCATCCCCATCTCCTCCACACAGCATTCCTGTAACCCCCCATCCCCCCCCCACAGTATTCCCCCTATCCCCCCCCCCCCACAGCATCCCCCCTATCCCCCACACACAGCATCCTCGGCAGCACCCCCATCCCCCCCACACACAGCATCCCCTGCAGCACCCCTCATCCCCACACAAACAGCATCCCCTGCAGCCCATCCCCCCACACACACACACAGCATCTCCTGCAGCACCTCCCATCCCCCCACACAGTATCCCCTGCAGCCCCCCAATCTCTTCTACACCCACAGCATCCCCTGCACTCCCACCACAGCATCCCCTGCAGCACCTCCCCATCCTCACACACATCCACAGCAGCACTGAGATTACCCCCAGAGAACTAAGACCCCCACCATGTCCCCTTAACAGTTAATGGAGGGAGTTGTCGTTTTGCAGTCTGTTGAAATTCAGGTGCAGGACTACAACCCCCATCAAGCCCTATTGGCAGATCATAATGGGAGTTGAAGTTCTGCAACAGATAAGAGGTTGACACAGTATAGGAAGGGGCAAGCGCTGGCACAGTAGAACTACATGTACACCCCCCCAGCACTGTGTATAGGATACACTGTAGAACTACATCTCCCAGCATGTTGTGTGGGGTAATATGCAGGACTACATCCCCCAGCATAGTGTATAGGGTAGGCTGTAGAACTACATCTCCCAGCATGTTGTGTGGGGTAATATGCAGGTTGTTGTGTGGGGTTATATCACAGGTTGTAGTTTTGAAACAGATAAGATGATAACACAGTACACGAGGAGGAGACAGCGGCACAGTACACTAGTGGCCATGTGGGTACATGTGTACATGTAGGGCTCACAACACGTTGCCAGGCGACAAGTGCCCGCATACACATACTTATCTGGCTCAGCACAGCATTCCTTTGTTCTCACAGCTCCCTGTCGCTCGAATGATGCCCTGAGCACGGTGAGTATATTTGTGGAGGGGGAGGGGGGGGCATACAGTTTTCTTTTTTTTTTTTTGCTGTGGGGTCCCAACCTTCAGCCACCACACTTGCCTATGCATTATAACTAGTGACGATCAGACCCATGGACATTTGGGTTCAACCACTTCGAAAAATTTGAACATCCAAACTTTTCCTCAAATCTTTGCATGTTTCCGAACCCTATTGAAGTCAATAGTGACCCAAACTTTGGGCCATAAAAATGACTGTAAAATAAATGTAGAAAAGGGTACAAGGCTGCAAATGCAACCAAAATGTGAGTTAACAATTTGTGGGCTAATACAAATTAAATTTTAACTTTAAACTGACATTTTTATAGAATTTTTAAAGGGAATGTACCATCAGGCCTGGGCTGAAGCACTGGAGCCAGGCTGACCCACCCCCCGTTGGAGGAATCCCCCGCCTCTGTATGACACTGCTCCATTAGAATCAATGGAGCTGCATCATAGAGTGCAGGGGTTTCCTCCCACTGGTGGTGGGTCAGCCCGGCTCCAGTGCTTCAGCCCAGGCCTGATGGTACATTCCCTTTAAGCAGTTCCTAAGTGTAAAATTGCAACAAGCCATACCAAGTAATACAAAGATTAAACTATTGCGACCTTCTGAAGTGTAAAGAGTGGCTAGGAGGGCAGCTGTGAGGATGCAGAGCATGCAATGGGGTGATGACAAGGTTCTAGGCATCACATGGACTACAGCCCATGAGAGTCTAGAGGAAGAGGTGGTGGACACGCAACCCCAGCCACCCAGTGGCCTATACTTAGTTGTTCGGCACCCAGGGCACACCAAAGCCAGCTCAGAGAAGCTCACTGGTGTGGCACCTTTTCTGGCAAAATGCTGACGACAAGACATGGGTAGTTTGCAGGTTTTCCCACTGGGAAGGGGTAAATGTCTGTAAAATAAAGTAAAAAGAGGTTAACAGCAGGGATATTGATAGGTAACAACTGGGGTAGGGATGATTGTGTGTAAAAACATTAAAAAGCTGTTAGCCTTTAACCCCTTGCCTCCGCAGCCTGTTTTGGCCTTAATGCCCAGGACCTATTTTTAAAATCTGACCTGCCTGACTCTGCGATGCTTTTAGCTATCGCGGTTATTCTGAGATTTTTATTTCGTGACATATTCCTCTTTATGTTTGTGATATACTATGGTTGATACACTCAGTAGTTTTTTGTAAAAAAAAAAAAAAAAACACAACATTTGCGCAAAAATTTTAAAAAATTACAATCCTTTATATTCAAAATTCTCTTTTTCTGAGAAAAATATTTATGCCACATGAACTAATTATTACTGCAACATCTACAACATGTCTACTTTATGGTGACGTCACTTGGTGAACGTCCTTTTACTTGTTAGGATGTTAGAGGGTTTTGAAATTTTGCAGCAATTTTTAAAATTTTGAGGAAAATTTCAAATTCTGATTTTATTAAGGACCAGTTCAGTTCTGAAATGGATTTGTGGGGCCTGTATGTTAGTTACCCTCATAAATCCCTCCACTGTAAAAACTGCACCTTTCAAAGTATTCAAAGTAGCATTTGCAGAAGCAAGTTGGAGCATTTTAGTCATTTGGGAAATGGAACTCACTATTTATTCTCCTTATCCAAGTGTTTCTAAAAATCCCCCATATGTGACCGCAGTGCGTCACCTGACTCAAGCACAGGCCGCAGACATGACAGAGACCTGAGGAATTTTGGGGCCTTTTTTTATTTCGAGGAGGGGGGGGGGGGGCAGGTGAGAAGACAGTAGGGGGGCCTGGGGGAGGATGACGGCAGTGGTGGCGGAAGGATGCAATGTGATGCAGCCTTCTCCCGCCGTCCGCTCCGCGGCAGACAGCGAATCTTCCCATAGACTCTGTGGTCGCAACAACCGCAGCACCTATGGGGTTAACTGCCCAGGGGGGAGCACGGCTTCCCTCTGGGCAGTGACAGTGGGAGGAGGCTGTGTGAGACAGCCTACTTACGCTGCCAGATCTCAGATAGGGACAGCAGGGGGAGGCAGGGAAAGCATGACGTCCAGGGACGTCATGATGCAGAATGGTGCTGCTCTTCATGACGTCCCTGGACATCATATTGGGGGAAGGGGTTAGGATTAGTAAATATCCATAATTACCCACAATCAAATCCATCATACAATATTTAATAAAACAGTGAAGGTTTTACTGATACTTGATCCTAAACAGTTTTGCACAGGCCTAGGACCTCACATCACATGGACTGACCCCATGATACCTCATTCCCAGTTGCCACTACTTTTCTCAGTGGGCCAACCTGGCCCGGCATCAACATGGTAATGAGAAAATAAGGTATGCGCTGTGCAACAACATCAGTGGCAAGCTATACATAAGCAACAATTTGTGGACTAGTAAACTAGGGAAGGGACGTTACATCTCCATGATTGTCCACTGGATTCATGTACTGGTGGCTCAGCTTCAGACATAAAGCATATTGTCGCTGGTCCTACCACCACCCTGCATTGCTAGACATCCATCCTTTACTCCTGTTACCTCCTCCTCTTCCTTCCAATCTTCCTCCTCGGCCACCTACTTATTCTCTCACCATAGCTTCTGCACCACCAACTTCTGCACAGCCAGGAATGAGCAACAGCAGACTGTTCTGAAAGTCATCTCTCTAGGGGAAGAATCCCATACCTTGGACGACCTGCCTAGGGGTATGAAACAGCAGACAGATGAGCGGTTACTTTTGCTCAACCTCAATCCAGGCAAGGTGGCGTGCAAGTGGGCAAAAATGGACAAGTCCCCTGCACATCCCCTCCCTACCACATGTGCAGAACCTGTTGGAGAACTGACATGGCAAAGCTGCAGCACAAAGTGATTGCCTTGTGTTTGCATTATAATTTTTTTCACCCTGCTTCTGCTTGCCTGTCTGTGCTGCAGTCTAGCATGGACCTCCCACCCACCACTTATATGTGACTTATGGTGCGTCTATACAGAGAGATTTATCTGACAGATTTTTCAAGCCAAAGCCAGAAATAGACTATAAACAGAGAACAGGTCAAATAGGAAAGCCTGGGATCCATCCTCTTTTCACATCCATTCCTGGCTTTGGCTTAAAAAATCTGTCAGATAAATCTCTCTGCGTAAACGCACCATTAAACACAATGCTGCAGTGTGTGTGCAAGCAACAGCAGGACATAGTGGAGTTTCAGACCCAGAGCACGGCCTGTGGCACCTTTCTCCCTAGGAGAGATTTAATACAAAGGACAGCTTGTCCTCTCCTCTGGGCAGCCTGGCTCACCCAAAGGACTACATGCAGTAGTGCCAGCGCAACGAGCACCAGTTTGGCTGCGTTATCAGCAGTGCTGATTACTGGGTGCCCACCCTGCTGTATAGCCCACTGTGTTTGAGAGTGACTTTTCAGATTTCACCCCATAAATATAATTTTTGGGCTTCTGTCATACATTTTATGGTACATTGAAAGACACCATTACAAAGTTCACCTGTTTCTGAAAAAATAAGCCCTTACATGACCCTGTAGATGAGGAAAAAACGAAAATGCAAAGATGAAAATCAGCACAGTCATTAATGTCAATTTTGGCTTGGTCATGAAAGGGTTAAAAAACACTGTGATGCAGAAAAAGGTGTTTTGGATTCCCTGGATGGCTTTGGAGCAGAGCTGCAAAACCACTGGAGCTTAAAGGGAACCAGTCACCTAAAAAACGCCTGTAACGCTATGGGAATGTGCTGTAGCAGCCCCCCCCCCCCACACACACACGTCACGAGCCTGCATAATTGTGGCGACGTCACCGAGAGGTGCGCTGTCCCTAACGTCAGCACGCCTACGTCCTTACTGCGCTGCTGATGCGCAGTACAGCGGGTCCACTCCGCACCCTACTGCACAGGTGCAGAAAGCCTCAAAGCCAGGTGCAGAAAGCCTTTGTGGCTATTTTTCATCTGCACAGTATGGCTTGTTCTCATTGTTCTATGTGGAAGAGCCAGGAGAAAGCCCTGTCCTCATCAGGGCAGTTTTTAGGCCATTTTGGCAGCAGGGCAACTCTGAAAAAAGTGCCCCCCCCCCCAACACACACCTATTGATGGGGGGAAGCTATCAATCACTGCTAAGTGAGGTGTGAGGTCTGGGTGAGACACAGACTGCAGAGCGCCCCTATATGGAACATGTGTCCTGGATTTCTGACAGGGCTGATGCTGGCGGACACTAAGGGTGACATGTATCAACACAAAGAGCCGTAATTTCTTGCGGAAAGGGTCGATTTGCGCCCCCGTGCCGGAAGTAACATCTCCGGCTCGCACAGAGCTCACTAATGTATGTGCTGCCGAGGATGGGAGCTGGCAGAGACGGGAGCCGCGCGTCAGCTGACAGCCAGACTGAGCCTGCAGGAGGAGAGAGACACGGCGAGGGAGCGAGTTGTCAGGTAAGTTGTGTTGTTGTTATTTTTCTCCACAGACATGAGGGACCATCTATACTGGGAATACATGGGGGGGACCATCTATACTGGGGATACATGGGGGGGGCATCTATAAGGGGGATACATGGGGGGCATCTATAAGGGGGATAGAGGGGGAGAGACCATCTATAAGGGGGATACATGGGGGGACCATCTATAAGGGGGATACAGGGGGGGACCATCTATAAGGGGGATACAGGGGGGAACCATCTATAAGGGGGATACAGGGGGGAGAGACCATCTATAAGGGGGATACAGGGGGGAGAGACCATCTATAAGGGGGATACAGGGGGGAGAGACCATCTATAAAGGGGATACATGGGAGAGATTATCTATAAGAGGGATACATGGGGGACCATCTATAAGGGGGATACAGGGGGGACCATCTATAAGAGGGATCAGTGGCGGTCTTTGGCACCAAGCATCCCAAGCGATCGCTTGGGGCCCCCAACATCCAGGGGAGCCCCCACACCCCGCTCTTGTGCTCAAGACCGCTGGACAGGGCCGCTGCCGCGCTCGCTGCTGCCATCTGAACTGTAACTATGAGCACTCGTAATGAGCGCTCATAGTTACATGCAGCAACACTGACAGGGCGGGAGACATTGGCCCCCTTCCTGTCAGTCACTCTTGTGGCCACAGGAAGGGTTTTCCCTGCGGTCACAAGTGGCAGCTTTGTCTTTGTGGTGCCAGTGCTCCAGTGACATCACTGGAGCATCGGCGCTAGGACAAGGGGAGTGCGGCCTCTTGTGATCGCAGGGAAAACCCTTCCTGCGGCCACAAGAGTGAAGAGAAGAGGAGACGCCCGGACCCAGGTGAGTATAAGTGTTTGTTTTATTGTGTTATATACTATATGGAAGGGGGAGCACACAGGGGTCTGTTTAACTGGGGGAGCACACATCGGGGGTCTATATAAATGGGGGAGCACACAGGGGGGCTATAGACTACTGGGGCTTCACAGAGGGGTCTATATACTACTGGGGCAGCACACGGGGTCTATATACTACTTGGGGCAGCAGAATGTGGTCTATATACAACTTGGAGAGCATACAGGAGGTCTATATCCAAGTGGGGGAGTACACAGGGGGGCTATATACTACTGAAGGGGGGCACACAGGGGTCTATATACTACTCGTGAGGAACACAGAGGGACTATATACTACTGGGGGAACATACAGGGGGGGTCTATATACTACTTGTGAGGCACACAGGTGGTCTATATATAACTGGGGGAGCACACAGGGGTCTGTTTACAACTGGGGAAGCACACAAGGGGTCTATATAATACTGGTGGGGCACACATGGGGTCTATATACTACTGGGGGAACCACACAGGGGGTTTATATACTACTGGAGGAGCACACAGGGGTCTATATCCAAGTGGGGGAGCACACAGGAGGTCTATATCCAAGTGGGGAGCACACAGGGGGGCTAAATACCCGAGGGAGCACACAGGGGGCTATATACTAGTGGGGGAGCACACAGGGGTATATACAACTGGGGGCAGCACACAGGGGGCTATATACTAGTGGGGGAGCACACAGGGGGTATATACAACTGGGGGCAGCACACAGGAGGTCTATATACAACTGGGGCAGCACACAGGAGGTCTATATACTTCTGAGGGAGCACACGGGGGGGCTATATATAACTAGGGGAACACACAGGGGTCTATATACTACTGGGGGATGCAAACAAGGGGTATATACTACTGGGGGCAGGACACAAGGGGTATATACTATTGGGGGCAGCATACAAGGAGTATATATTACTGGCGGTAGCGCACAAGAGTTACAGTATGTATATCTGGGGGCAACACACAGCGGTCTAATGTTTTGGAACGCGTGTCGAGGGGGGGGGGGGCCCAGACATAACTTTGCTTGGGGCCCCAGAAATTCCAAGACCGCCCCTGAGGGGGATACATGGGGGACCATCTATAAGGGGTATACAGGGGGGGACATCTATAAGGGGGATACAGGGGGGGTACCATCTATAAGGGGGATACATGGGGGACCATCTATAAGGGGGATACATGGAAGACCATCTATAAGGGGGATACAGGGGGGACCATCTATATGGGGGATACAGGGGGGGGACCTCTCTATGTAACTAGAATGTGTTCGGTTGCTGGCAGACTCCACCACAGCATTAGCTAACTAAAATTAAACTTACCTCCCTTCTGCTCCCGCACTTACTCCAAAAAGCAGAATGCATGGTGATAGCCAGGATTGATTGTAGGATGGGTCATAAAGCAACCTAGAGTGCACTGACACAACAGGTTTTAAATCAATCTGCATCCTAACAATGCAGGTTCAGCCAAAAACCTTGGTACTTGGCCTGCCGCAGCACCCCCTGAGCCACTGCTCTATTATGCCTTTTTTCCCCACTGTGTTCTTACATTTATTAATGTCATAAAAGAAGAAGAATATTTTATTGCATTGCCTTTTAACTTTTATAAAAAAAAAAAAAAATGTCCTAAAGATTTGCATTGCAATATTTTATATGCTGTATGATTGGAATATGTGTAGTAACGTAAAAAAGTTTCAGTACTGAAAATCTTTACAACTTATTATGAGTATTTAAAAAAAAAAAAAACTATTGTGCAATTTTATAGTATAGACTATGACAAATTATCCTTTTAGTCTCAAACTTTTTCCTTCTGCATCTTTCAAAAAATAAAAGAATTTTTTTCTGAAATATAAAGCAAAAGTGATTGTCATTTTTCAAGCCATGAGTTTGAGAAACGAAGGTGTTTTTAGTAAACCTTTTTTATATCTTTTGTACTGCAGAAGTTTGATTTATAACAACATCAAGTTTTAGTTTGTTTCTTTTTTTATGAGCTACAGGCGTTTTTCTGTATGACAACATTTATGTTTCATTTCAATTTGGAAACAGAGAAAAGCAGAAAGTGCACTTCTTATCATCTGTTTCCAAAAAGTGTTATTTTCTTCTTTGCGGCAGGTTCCCACTTAAATTCAATTATGGCATAATACACACTAGGTTCACATTCCAGGCTTATTTAAAAAGCGTTTTTGAACACTAATTTATGTATGTAAAGCTCATGGTGGTGGCATAGATAATATGAGATGTTTTGTTAACCCCTTCAAGACCGAGTCCATTGATGCACGGATATCCGGGTCAAATTAATTCAATGTTCCTCCCCGCCTTCTAAGAGCCATTTTTATTTTATTTTTCCACCTAAAGGGCTGGTTGGGGATTTTGCGCCATGATCTCTCGTTTGGTGTGTTTTTTTTTCCATTTACGCCGTTTACCGTGCTGGAACATGTGTAATATGTTTATTTTATTTTTTTTTATAATGGGCAAGGAGGTATATTGAACTTTTATTTGGGGGTGGTTTATAAGTATTTTTAATACTTTTTTTACACTCTTATTTTACAGTTTAACATGCAATTATTAGATTTCATATACTGATCTGTGCTATGCCATAGAGTAGCGTAGATCAGTGTTATTGGCGATCTATGCATAGAGCCTGCCTGAAAGCCCATCCAAAAGAATGGAGGTAAGTGGATTACCCCCGCTCGTCGATACAAGCAATCGAGCATGGCTGCGGCGGTCCCGATCACTTAGTGACAGGAGCTTGTCCTGTCACTGAGTACATTAAACGCTGCGAAGCGGGATTGCGGTATTGTTGGGGCTACATTGAAAAGGTAAAACACTGGGTCTAATGGAATATCCAGACCTGAGATGTCTTGGAACAGGGCCTTCACCATTGGCCAGTATGGGACAATAAGGGGGCAAAGCCAATAAACATGAGACAGGGATCCCCCCGTCTGTTGGCATCTCCAGCATGTATTCGCAATGGCCAGGTTCATAGCATGGAGACTAGGGATGGTCCGAACCCGCCGAGGTTTGGGTTCGGCTGTACCCGAATGCTCCGCATTGGATTTCCACTGTCTGCCCACTCCATGCAGCAGGCGGATACAGCGGAAGGAACGCCTAGAAAACTGGGATACAGCCTATGTCTATGGCTGTATCCCAGTTTTCCAGTTCTCCTCCCGCTGGATCCACCCGCTGCACGGAGCGGGCAGACAGCGGTAATTATTGCAGAGGGTTCGGGTTCATCCAAACCCCGTCCGAACCAGGTTCGGACCATCCCTAATGGAGATGTTCCAGTGTATAATACCAGAATATCATTATCTTGTACTGATTCTCTTTATCTCTCTGTCCATGTACTGGTATCGCACCTCAGCGTCTGGGACACCCCGTTTAATAATCCTATATATGTCATAGATAAGACCCTTAGTGGATACCCCTGCTTTACAGAGTCTTTCAAACTCAGTAGGTATGGAAACTGTAGTAGAGGAGAATAGTGAGGACATATAATGCTTGATCTGGAGATACTGATATTGTGTCACTCATGGGAGGTCATAGTCTCTATCCAAGACTGGGAATGGATAGAGGGATCTATCAGACGGGTTTACGATGTCTGCAAAGCGAAACAGTTTATGAGCATACCAGTGTTTAGCCATGCCGCTATTGAGGATGTCTGGTAGTTTTGGGTGGAAGAGGAAGGAAGTCATAGAGGAATGCTTAGATACCAGAAGGAATCTTTGCATGCACAGTTTCCACACTCGTCTTGCAAGGGCCATAAGACCTAGAACAGGGCTGCGTAAAATAGTATCAGAGGTGGACCATAACAGTGAGTTGGGGTGGACTTGTGCAATCCATAGTTTCTCTAATACCATCCACTTCAAATAAGCTTGCAATGCTGACCAGGCCGGAATATGCAGCAAATGTGCTACCCAATAATAACAGGTAAAGTCAGGGAGAGCAAAACCCCCCACATGACTTAGGAGCCTGTAGAATATTTTTGGCCACTCTGTCACTCTGGCCAAATGAAGCAGAGGACAGAAGCCTGCAAAGACTTAAGGGCACCTAAAGGAACTTGGATTGGAAGTGTCTCGAAGTAGTACACAAGTTTAGGGAGAATTGTCATTTCCCCCATAAGGCACAAGGGAAGAGTACTCCATTTGTCTAGAAGAGTTCGTATATCTTGAAAAAGTCAGGGGTAGTTGTGGGCGTATAGGGAGGAGTATGAGTTAGTAATTTCGGCCCCAGGTATTTGAGAGATGAGATCTTCCAATTATATTTGTAATTAGATTTCAGATGGGTTATCTGAGATTCACGTACGTTAATAGGCAGTTTTAGATACATCCATCCATACATCCATTTTAGATGTATTAACTTTATAGCCAGATAGGTGTCCAAAATGTTTCAATAGCTTATGCAGGTTAGCTAGGGAAATGTGAGGTTTAGTCAGTGTTAGCAAAACGTTGTCTGCAAACAGGGAGAGTTTGAAGTCAGTCCCACGTATTCGGATACCTGAATATCTGGGTGATGTTGTATGGCTGCTGCTAGGGGTTCAATGCATAATACAAATATGAGTGGAGATAGTGGGCAGCCTTGCCGTGTACCATTGCGGACATGTACAAAATTAGATATGGCTGCAGATTGTGTTTTATATAGGCCTGTGACTGCTTTGAGGAAGGCTCCACCCAAACCAAAGGTCTCCAATACTCTGAGCATGAATGGCCACCCCAGGCTGTCAAAGACCTTCTCTGCGTCAAGGCTTAGAAGGAGTGCTGAGCCCTTTTTCTGACTGACTGCGTCGATTAAGTCGGTGACTCTTCTAGTGTTGTCTCCCTTTTGTGGCAGGGGACAAATCACACTTATCTTTATTGATCAGCTGGGGTAACCACATGGATAGTCTAGAGGCCAAAATTTTAGTAAACAGTTTCAGGTCTGTGTTAAGGAGTGCTATGGGATGGTAACTACCGCAATCCAACACATCTTTTCCCGGCTTAGGGATTAAAGTGACATAGGCATGTGACATAGATGTCGGGATGGATTCTCCTGCAAGAAAGGCGTTAAACATCTTAAGCAGGTGGGGAGTAAGAATGGGGGCAACCGTTTTATAATATAAGTACATCAGCCCGTCAGGGCCAGGTGACTTACTAGTAAGCAGTTTAGGGAGTTTACAGTCATTAAGAAACACGTCAAACAGTCTTGTACGGTCAATTGGGTCTTTCAGTAGTGAGTCTGGGAGGTAATATAGGTTAGTGGAGACAAGATAGTTGGAGCAAGAGCCTATTCAAGAACCTAATTTGGTGAGAGTTAGGGACATAGACATTGCATAGTGTGATAGGAAGCCCCCTATAGGTTCCCTGGAGAATGATATATCTGCCTCTGGCATCTAATGTCAAGGCGGTAACCTGGATAGGGCAGGTGCGAGATAAAAGTATCGCTACTCTTGCATGTCTACGATCACAAAGGGATGAGTAAGGACCCTATTTCACCCGACGATTATCGTTAAATCATTCGAATCTTAACGATAATCGTTCAGTTGAAATGCAGTTAACGATTAACGACCGAACAAGAAATCGTTGATCGTTTTATAAGACCTGGACCTATTTTTATCGTTGCTCGTTCGCAAAACGTTCGCATTGAATAAGACATCGTTCGGTCGTTCGCAATAGATACGAACACAATAGTGAATAAATAGCGAAGAAAAAACGATCGCAAATACGATCTTAAGTAACGATTATTGTTCCATGGAAATGAGTGAACGTTTTCAGGTCTTTCGCAATAGCGGTCGTTTGAGATCGTTAATCGTTAACGATTATGCGAACGATAATCGTCCGGTGCAATAGGGCCCTAAGCAACAGGGAATTTCTGTTTAGTAAAATTAAAGTTGCCAGTGACATCATAGTGGGTCTCTTGTAGAAAGACTACTTCCGCCCCTGTGTTAGTAAATTCCGCAAGCCGCAAGCCTACACTTAGCTTTGGAATTTAGGCCATGAACATTAAGGAAAAGAAGTCTGACCATCTTAGAGTGACACAGTAAACAGTATTCCTCAGTAGCACAGGTCTTAATCTACTCACCAGTCCCAGACGGATAAGGGTCCAAAGAAGAAAAAAGTCACACAAAGGGGGATGGGAACACACGAGAAGACACAAAGAGAAAGACAACTACAAAAATAGAGGAACAAAAAAGTAAAAAAAAGCTGGTCAATACAATAATCAAAACTATTAGGATAGACAATACCAAGAGACACCCAGTGAGTTCTAAGGAATGCATCGGGCAACCTTGGAGAGGGGCAAAGGCTAGTAATTAGTGGACAAAGCTCACTACTACGAGGGATCCAGGCGTCCGTCCTCTCACACAACGAGATGGACTAAAAGCTTGGTCACTCAATACAGGCCTCAGGTATTGGGGGTGGTGTTCAACTTACCAGAAACAAGTACGGGTATCCTCAGATCACTAAACAGATATAATATAACTGAAAGAACAGAGATGATCAACCGCTATATGTTCAACCATCATAGCATATGAATAATGCTAGGTAGAGTATTTGAACCGGATATCTCCACTATGTGTAATAGCAAGACACCAACCTACTGTGTATAAGGAAGTAAACAATAGAATATATGGAGAAAAAAAATCACACAATTTTGAACTAGATGTTACAGTTCCAAGTGGGAACTGGAGGTCCACTTAGCTCTGTGGAGGGTGGGGAACGAGGAGAAGGCTTCATGGTGATGTGACATTTTCGGATGCTCTAGAAGGGTGATGCCTCTGTTTTTGAGATTCCACTCGTAGCTACTGAGATGGTGAAGCACGAGGGGCATGGACAGTTCCCAATCCGGCAGATGTGGTCCTCCAAATCTGTAAGTGACATCAATGTGGCCGTTTTTCCATGCAATGAGAGTGAAGGGGAACCCCCATCTATAAGGAATATTGCGTTCCCTTGGGGATATAGCTGTGGCTTCAAATGACATCTCTTTTGTAGGGTTAACCACGATAGGTCTGCAAAAAGCTGTACGGGGTTGCCCTGAAACTTAAGGGTGTTCTGTTGTCATGCCTTAGACATGATGAGTTCTTTAGTGCCATAGTCTGTAACATAGCAAAATGACATCTCAAAGTTGTGTAGTCATCCCCCTGGGCCTTAGAGCTCGATGTGCCCTGTCAAGTTGTAGAGTTGAGTCTACCGGGTGCTCTAAAACAGCGTTAAAGAGAGTTTGAAGCACCAGGTGTAAGTCTTTCTCTTCCGGGAGGCACAGAATTCAAATGTTGTACCTCCCGCCTCTGTAATCAAGGTCTTCCAGGTGCCTAGGAGTTTCTTGTAAGTGTTTAGTGGTCTATAAATAGTATTGAGTGAACTTACCAAGCTGTTTGGGTTCGGCAACGTTATCTTTATGTGAACGTTTGACTTTCACTCCCCTTGGCTGGAGAATATTTTCTTGGCAGAGTCAAATTCTGAGTGTTTGGGCTTGAAGGATTTTGCCAAACCCCAACAGTTTGGTAAGTTCGCTCAACACTATCCAAAAACAAAGCCATATGAGGACTTGCTTTTTGTGGGACCAGTTGTACCTTGCATTGCCACCTTTTATTTTTTCCATATAATGTATGGTAAATCAGAAAAGAAATTGAGATTGAGAATAGAATAGAAAGAGATTTGCTGTTTTTGCAGTTTGACACATTTAGGGTGTTAAATGATCATCATCATCAATCATCAATCATCATCAATCATCAGTCATTGTCGAGTGTCTACTGCAGATTGCAGTTCACAGCTACTGTGTATGGAGCTGGCCCCAGTTTGCAGCCTGTCCCAATAATATGTATGGGTCAATCAGGAAGTTTGGAGTGCATTGATGTGTAAGTGATTTTAACTATTATTTTGGTATAATAGTACTGTCAGAACAAAAGAAGACCATCAGGGTGTGGCAAAAAAAAAGGCTTCAAAGGATGCTGGACATTTTAAGAATCTCAATACAATGTTCTACTTTAGTTGAAAGCCTTATATGATTATGGTCAGATTCACACAGTAATATAACAAAATACAGCAGTAAAATAAGGAAAAATCAAGACCATTTTGCTAGATCACAAGTCAAAGCAAAAACAACTGTCTGTATACACTTTAGCCTGGTCTTTGGCGCAAATGGGCATAAATGTACGCCCTGCCAGGTGGCTGCACTATATAGCGAGCTCAGGAGCTGAGTTTGCTTGATAGCGGGTGAGGACTGGCTGCTATCAGCAACCAGGCCCTCACCCTCAATGGCAGGCTGCAGATCGTGATCGATCGTGGCGTGTAAGTGACAGGAGCAGTTCCTATCACTTACCGATTGGGACCCCCGCAGCGTGCCTGCGCAGTCAGGTCTTCACTCTTCTGAACATCACTGAAAATATTGAGCCCTGCTATGCTATATCAGAATATACAATCTAGGGGAACTAAAAAAAAGTATGAGAAAATAAATAAATACATTTTAAAAAACAAGTCCTTCTCCCAATAAAAATCTAAATCCCCCCCCTTCCCATTTTATAAATATAACACATATACCGCAATGTGCGTAATTTTCCGATCTATTAAAATAAAACAATAATATTTCCGCCCGGTGAATAACGTGAACAAAAAGCGTTAACAAATCACCAGGATTGTTGCTTATTTATTTACTACATTTTATATATATTAAAAAAATAATAAAAAATAATAAAAAATAGAGATCATGACTCAAAAAAAGTATACCCCATACAGCCCCATAGATGATAAAATAAAAGTGTTATACGAGTCACAATAGGGTCATTGTAATCACAACTATTTGAAAAAAAAAAAAGTTTTACTCTTAACAAAAATAGTAAAACATTAGAAAAGTTATGTAAACATGCATATCACTGTATTCAGACTGGCCTATAGAATAGATATGTCAGTTTTGCTTTAAAGTGCATTACGTAAACACAGAAACGCTCCAAAATTTGCAGAATTGCATTTTTTATATCAGTTTCACCCCATAAATGATATTTTTGGGGTTCCAGCTTTCTTTTTATGGTAAATTAAAAGTCGGTATTACAAAGTACACCTGTTTCTGAAAAAAACATGCCCATACATGGCTCTATAGATGGAAAAATAAAAGAGTTATAGTTCTTAGAAGGCAAGAAGGAAAAAACGAAAGCGTAAAAGTGAAAATTGTCCTGGTCCTTGAGGCAATTTTAGGCTCTGTCCTCAAGGGGTTAAAAAAAAGTTTGTTTTTACAATGTGTGCATAGACATTTTTCCAGAGATTTTAATGAAACACATTACTAGAAAGGAAAAACAGCCTTACTTTTTCCCTATTTTACAGCCATATTTTGCTGTTATTTTACTGTGTGTAAACCTAGCCTCAAGGTGCAGACTACTTGATGGATGGAGTTTCAGACATCAGACAGTCTGTGTCTGTAAGTTCCTGAGAATTAAATGAATTTGATGTTTGAACTCTGTTTGCACAGTGCTTGTTGAACAGCTGCTGTATATCAATCACTGTATTAAAAGGTGGGGTAAATGAATGGTAGTACACTTCACTGCATTATGATAATTAGGAAATAGAATTAGCTTAAAAAAAGAGTGTAACTAGAGTCAATGGCATAGTAGCTTCTGCTCGCCAGTATTCACAGGTACAGAGTGCTCTATTGCACAGAGAATAGGTGTGGAAAAAAAGCTGCCAACTAAGAATGCTTAAAAATAGAACCCCATGAATGTCTAAAACATTTGCACAATATTCTACATTGTCAACATACATACAAATTCCAGATAGGGCTTTTATTCATATAACATAAACTTAAAAAAAAAAAAAAAGTGTGGGGAAGGCTTTTTCAATGTACAGTAGGGCAGCATTACAAATCATGCTCTTCCCCCTATTTGTCTTATTATAACATTGATTTATTCTAGGGGCCATGCCCCGATCTCTATGAGAGACTAATAATAAATCTCAGCAACAACCTTTAGGATTATTTGAAAATGACTATAACTGTTGCTTCAAAACACTTCTGACATGTCGCAGAGACATTACAATTGAAGAATGGCCCAACAGCACCCAAGTATTTTCTCAATGTCAGCCTTGCAATGAAGACAGATGAATGCACACGCTGGAGAGTCCAGAATCCCAGTGTGGACAAGAGAAGACTTGAAGAATGGTAAAACTTTTACAGCATCCGAAGTATATTAGAAGTGTGACGTTTTAACTTGGGGGTTGGTGGGGTGGGTGGTTGCTTAGAAGGACATTAGAGTGGGGGTGGGGGGCACACAACTGGGGCAGACAGAATGTAGGGAACATAAACTCCAGACTGGAGTTTGGAATGAATGCATGAACCATTTGCTTGAAGTAATGATGCTTCATGGTCCCATGTTTTTGTTCTAACGTTGTCGCTCATTAAATACACTCACAGTTGTGCCTTGTGGGTAGATGATCTCAGTTAGTGCTTAGGTCCTTGGCATACATACAGGGCCGGACTGGGACTTAAATTCAGCCCTGGCACTCAAACCCCAGCAGCCCACATAGTGTGTCCTCCCTGATATATTATAGATAGCAGTGTTCCTCATGACTTCTTTAAATATGTGAACCCCATCATCAACGCATAAAAATTTAAATACAACATAATGTACTGTGGATTTGATGTTGCATATTTATGTATTACAGCAGCATCAAATCCACAGTGAATTAGGTACGTACGTTCCCCTATAGGCAATCTATACCAGGTGTGGGGGAGATACAGTATAAGTGACAGGACCTTTAGTCCAGTGTAAACTTTTATAATCCTCCTTTTCATCCAGTGACTCCCCGGAGGCGTCTTCTCTGCATGAATTGCAAGTGGCATTTTTGCTAAAGTTGTTCACTTTTTCTTGCTCGGCCATCATGAAGACTTCTTTGGCCGTGATTTCTCTCCGCAGGATCTACCAGACAAACATTTAGGCTCCTTACTCCAGCATCATCCATATCTCTTTTCAAACTCCAAAAGAGTATTGCTTTGCACAGTAACTTTGCTTCCTCTGCGCCCCCATATAACCATTTAATCCCAGTTTGTGCCTCCAAATAGTAGTCCTCCCCTTTGCAACATTCCCATATAAAATATCCCCACCCTGTAACATCCCCATATAGAATGAGCCCACTCCCTTTTCTTAACATCCTCATAAAATAGCCCCCCCCCCCTGGAAAATCCCTGTATTAAGCCCCCTTGCAGCATTCCCATAAAGAATCAGCACCCATCTTTTGTAACATCCGCATATAGATTAGTACCCTCCCCCCCTTTGTAACATCCCCATATAGAAAATTTCCCCCCTCCTTTTGTAATAGTAATAGCCACCCCCCACCTTGTAACATCCCTTTATAAAGACCCCTCCTTTGCAATATCACCATATAAAAATGTCACCCCATATTGTAATATTACCATATAGACTAGCCCTCCCCCTTTTTAACATCCCCATTTGGCACCCCCTTTGTAAGATTCTCATATTTGTTGTCCAGCCCCACATTGTCCTGCCCCACAATGTCCTGCCCCACATTGTCCTGCCCCACAATGTCCTGCCCCACATTGTCCTGCCCCACAATGTCCTGCCCCACATTGTCCTGCCCCACAATGTCCTGTCCCACATTGTCCTGCCCCACAAGGTCCTGCCCCACATTGTCCTGCCCCACAATGTCCTGCCCCACATTGTCCTGCCCCACAATGTCCTGCCCCACATTGTCCTGCCCCACAAGGTCCTGCCCCACATTGTCCTGCTCTGCATTGTCCTGCCCCGCATTGTGCTGCCCCACATTGTCCTGCCCCACAATGTCCTGCCCCACATTGTCCTGCCCCACATTGTCCTGCCCCACATTGTTCTGCCCCACAATGTCCTGCCCCACAATGTCCTGCCCCACAATGTTTAGCCCCACATCGCCCTGCCCCACAATGTCCTGCCTCACATTGTCCTGCCCCACAATGTTTAGCCCCACATTGTCCAGCCCCTGTGTGAAACAAAAACAATACAAAAAGGCATATTCACCTCTCACAGACATCGCTCCACATCAGCGGCGCCTTCTTACTCCTCCTGTTCCGGCTCCCGGCAGCTTCTTCTCCTCTTCTCCAGGATCCTCTGCGGCGCGTCCAGGAAGTGACGTCAGCCGTCAGGGGTTGGCTGTAGTAGACGTGCCTGCACGCGACACGTCTACTACACAGAATTTTAAAGGGGCTGAGGGGGCTGGCAGAGCGGCTGAGTGAACAGCGCCGTCCGTGCTGTTCACGGCCGCAGCAAAGGGCCACCGGTCCAATTATGCAGCGGGACTGGCGGCCCACGGATTGGTTATCCTGGCGGCCCAGCAGGCATTTGCCCGGTCCGCCGGATTACCAATCCGGGCTTTTTTTTATTAAGCATAGTTAATTCCAGAGCGCTATACAAGCCATAGGGGTAACAAACAAGAACATTACAAGATCAAAAACACATAACATGAAGGTAAATGGTAGACTGGTACATGGGGAAGAGGACCCTGCCCCTGAACCCCCATTTGCCACAGGGCCCTACACTGTTTAATTAAGGGAGCACTGTTTGCTATGCTGCGGCAAGGCAGGGAGGAGGTTTGACCTACTTCTGTGCCTAAGTTATCATGGCGTAACTAAGTGTTACAATACAGAAATCTACACATGTTCTGGAGGCAGGTGTAGTTTTCTGTGCAACACTGCAGCGTACACATGTCCAGCCAGCTTTACTAGGAGGTATTCACTTCTTAGTTAATCCGTCCAGGTAATTCAGGGCGTGGCGTACTTGACTTAAATCTTCCCCTTTGTAATTTAGCACTCAACAGGAAGAAGAAGCAGCACTCAACCACTTAATTTTTCGGGTCTAAGTACCCCAACATGGTGCGGGTCTAAGTACCCCTACTTTGATGCGGGTCTAAGTACTAAGGCTTTGAGGCAAGGCAGTTCCATTAATTACTAAAGGACAGTTAAAGACGCCTTTCTCCCTTACTTTAAGAGACTCTGTGCCCACAATCTGACCCCTCCAAACCACTTGTACCTTCAGATAGCTGCTTTTAATCCAAGATCAGTCCTGGGGTCTATTTGGCAGGTGATGGAGTTATTGTCCTAAAAAAAACCTTTTAAACTTGCAGCCCTGTGTCAAATTGGCGTAGCCTAGAGTGTCTGTAGTAAAAGCCTCTTTGTCCCTCCTCCCCCCCTGCCTCATCATTAGGACAGTATTTTTCCTATTCATCATATGTGTGAACACTGCACATGAGCCCTAACGATCCAATATCTGTGCATTGTTCAGACAGGTTAGGAATAGGAAAAATCTTGCCGGGGGTATTCCTAATGATGAGAAGAGTGGAGAGGAGGGATGGAGAGGCTCTTGGATTAAATACACCTGTTTGCAAAAAAAAAAAGTTTCACTACTAATAAAAATAGTAAAACGTTAGAAAAACCTAGAAAACATGTATATCGCTATGTTCAGACTGACCTATAGAATAAATAAAAAATTTCATTTTTACCGTACAGTGCATTATGTAAACATGGACCCCTCCCCAAAATTTGCGGAATTGCATTTTTTGACCCAAATTTACCCCTTAATGATATTTTGGCGGTTCTGTCATTCATTTTATGGCAGAGTGATAGATGCCATTACGAATTACACCTGCTCCTGAAAAAAACAAGACCTGACATGTCCCTGTAGGTGGAAAAGTGTAAGAGTTATGGGGCGGAGAAGCAAGGGTGAAAAAATGAAAACACAAAAGTGACAATTGGCCCAGTCCTTAATGTCATTTTAGGCTCTGTCCTTAAGGGGTTATTTTAACTTCATTTCATAAACATATTTTACTTTTTTAGGGTCTTACAGGACTTAGAAATGTATCAGCAAATTACCACATTTTCGTGAAAGTTTCCAAAACAGATTTTTTTTAGGGACCAGTTCTTTTTTTAAGTTGATTTAGGAGGTTTGT
Organism: Dendropsophus ebraccatus; assembly: GCF_027789765.1. NCBI lineage: Eukaryota > Metazoa > Chordata > Amphibia > Anura > Hylidae > Dendropsophus > Dendropsophus ebraccatus. Next base: position 110,136,265 of record NC_091455.1, read on the forward strand.
ATACCCCATAAGTGACCCCATTTTGGAAACTACACACCTTAAAGAATTAATCTAGGGGTATAACGAACATTTTAACCCTACAGGGGCTGGAGGAAAGTATTCATCATTAGGCCGTAAAAAAATGAAAAATTAAAATTTTCCAATAATATATACGTTTAGATTAAAGTTTCTCATTTTCAAAAGGAACATGAGAGAAAAAGCACCCAAAAATTTGTAATGCAGGTTCTTGTGAGTACAATGGTACCCCATATGTGGGCATAAACCACTGTATGTGCACACAGCAGGGCTCAGAAGGAAGGGAGCGCCAATTAGCTTTTCCATTGCAGATTTTGCTGAAGAAGTTTCCGAGCGCCAGGTGCCTTTGCAGAGTCCCTGTAGTGTCAGCAGAGAGAAAAAAAAACCATAAGTCACCCCATTTTGGAAAGTACACCCCTCAAAGAATTCAGTTTGGGGTAAGATGAGCATTTTGACCCTACAGGTGTTAGAGGAAAGTATTTAAAATTAGACAGTAAAAATGAAAACCTCAAATTTTTCCAATAATATGTTCGTTTAGTTTGAAATTTCTCAATTTCACGAGGAACAAGAGAAAAAAAGTACCACAAAACTTGTAACGCAGGTTCTCCTGAGTAAAAAGGTACCTCATATGTGGGCATAAACCACTGCATGGGCACACAGCGGGGCACAGAAGGAAAGGAGCGCCAATTAGCTTTTTCAATGCAAATTTTGCTGATGAAGTTTCTGAGCGCCAGGTGCATTTGCAGGGTCCCTGTAGTGTCAGCAGAGAGGAAAAAAAAAAAGTCACCCCATTTTGGAAAGTACACCCCTCAAAGAATTCAGCTTGGGGTAAGATGAGCATTTTGACCCTACAGGTGTTAGAGGAAAGTATTCAAAAGTAGACAGTAAAAATGAAAAACTCGAATTTTTCCAATAATATGTTCCTTTAGTTTGAAATTTCTCAATTTCATGAGGAACAGGAGAGAAAAGGCACCGCAAAACCTGTAACGCAGGTTCTCCTGAGTAGAACGGTACCCCATATGTGGGTATAAACCACTGTATGGGCACACAGCCGGGCTCAGAAGGGAAGGAGCGCCAATTAGCATTTTCCGTGCAGATTTTTCTGAAGAAGTTTCTGAGCGCCAGGTGCGTTTGCAGAGCCCCTGTAGTGTCAGCAAAATATCCCCCCCCAAAAAAGTCACCCCATTTTGGAAAGCACACCTCTCAAAGAATTCATCTTTGTGTAGGATGAGCATTTTGGAAGTATTTTGAAAGTATTCAAATTTGGCCAGTAAAAAGGAAAAACTCGAATTTTTCCAATAATCTGTAACGCAGATTCTCCTGAGTACAACGGTACCCCATATGTGGGCATAAACCACTGTATGAGCACACAGCGGGGCTCAGAAGGGAAGGAGTGCCGGGGGGTGTGGTTTGCCGCTGAAGGGACCAGACGCACGCCGCCAGAGCTCCTGTACACCGGGCAACCTAACAGCGATTTTATAGCAAATCTAGACTTTATTTGTATTTTGGGGGACACCCGATCTTCCCTGATCTTCCCTAGCAAAAGATGACCACCTCGAGGAAAGCTACAGCAGCCGCCAAACTGAGAATTCTCTCGTCCCTGCCGTCGGCCAGATTACATCAAGATGGCGCCGGCGCTCACTTGAACAAGTTGAGACACCGACTTCTCTTCGATGATGAAGCAACGCGCCATGCTCTTCCGACACCCGATGTACCATCCTGTCATCAGAGTCATATCCCGGGTGAGCAGGCAACCCCTTCTCGTCCAAAGAGGAGGAATCGGAAGCGGAGGGGTACTGGTAGCAACGGTACTCCGACGGACTTAGGTTTGTCGGCACACCAGCAGCAGCGGCAGCAATCTTCTTTGTCACCATATGCCGTACCCTTCCCGATGCCTCCCTTTTCACCGCTTGGGACTGACAACTGCCATAAATCATTGTCTGACTTATGCTTGCCAGCGCTTTTTTCGGAGGTTGTGGATGCACCTTCCTATCCTTCATCAGCTTCCTCACCTAACGCTGACTCTCAAGCAACTGGTCAACAGGTAACAATGCCTACAATGCCCTCCATACGAGGACCTCCTGCATTGGCGATACATGACCCTTTGGATGATATGCTTGGTGAATCGGACCCCTCTATTAAGCTTTCATTAAGACAGATGTTCCTAGCCCTCCGGAACTCTATTAGAGCAGATTTGGACCGTGCTATTTTAACAATCTCAGACTCTGTGCGACTAGCAACGGAAAGGATTAAACGTGTGGAGGACACCTTATCCTCCGTTATAATTGAACATAATTCATTGCTGATTTCTCATAACCTGCTGGAATCTGAAATAACTACTCTCAAACGGACTCTAGCCGCAGTTGACAATCGTACTAGAGAGCACAATATCAATCTTAGGGGCGTCCCTGAATCTATCTCGTCCTCTGAACTGTCCGATTTTACAAAAGGATTTGTTGAACATATGGTACCATCTATCAAGAAAGGTGACATACTTATTGACTGGGCGCATCGTGTTTCTAAGCCTGATTGCATCTCTTCGGAGGTTCCAAGGGATGTTGTTGTAAGACTATGTCACCTCCAGGTTAAGAATCAATTCTTAGCAAATACCAGAAAACAAATTCCGACATCTCATAAGTATGCTCACGTCTCGGTTTTTCCAGATCTCTCTGCTCTCACCTTGGCTACAAGGAGGCAATTTTCCCCGGTCACCGCTTCCTTGAGAAAGCATGGGATACCATATAGATGGGGGAAGTCGGGTGGTCTCGTGGTCCATCATGACTCCGGCTCTACCTTGCTACCAGATGTGGATGCTGGCCTCCAATTTTTAAAGGACTGCAAATTAATCCACTGTACTGAGGAAGTCACGGCAACGTCCTCCCACAGAGACAACACTTCGTACTAAAGACCTCAGGGATACAGAGGACCGCGACTTGGCTCGTGTGAAGGATCTCTTATGGCGGAACTTTGACTATATCTTTCCACAGTCATTCCCTTCAGCTTAAACCGGACTATTTCCCCTTCTGGTGCGCTGCTACGTTGATCCCATTACACCGGACCCTTTGCAGCGCTTGGTTCTTCGTGCCTCACACATTTGTTTTTTTTTGTTTATATTGCCTAATAGCATGAAGAGTGATATTTATTGTGTATTGGTTTATGCTTATATGTTGCTGCAATTTTTATAGTGTCAGATAACTAGTTCTATACACAATACTAATGCGTTTACTTCTCACCTGGTGATAGCTACATATTACTTCACTCTTCTCTTAGCTCATGTTTAATTTTCTATGTGTAGGTTAGGCTTCTGCGACTTGCACGTTTCATGCCAGCTTTCCTAATGCAACTGCACAGCATTCTAATGCATCTACATAGCATCCTATTATGTTTAGCTGCTAATGTGTCAGCTTGTCTAGCTTCTAATTTCACTCCTATACCTGCATTATCGTATAGCTTACAATTTTACTATTATACCTGCATTAACGTATTGTATTTTGCTACACCACATGCATATTATGTTAAAACTTTCGCAAAATCTTTAATAAAAATTATTGAAACAGAAGGGAAGGAGTGCCAATTTGCTGGAGCAAAATCACAGCTAGTAATAGTTATTAGAATAGCACAGTTAGTAAAATAAAATAAAAAAAAATGAGATTACAGGTAATGCGGGGTGGTTACGGACAGTCTGGGGTGGTTACGGGTAATCTGGAGGTGGTTACATTCAACATGGGGTAGTCACGGGCAACCTGCTGTGGTTACGGCAACCTGGGGTAGTTACAGGCAACCTTGGGTGGTTAGAGGCAACATGGGGTGGATACGGACAACCTGCTGTGGTTACGGACAATCTAGGGTGGTTACAGGCAACCTGCTGTGGTTACGGGAAACATGGGGTGGTTACGGACAATCTGGGGTGGTTACGGACAATCTGGGGTGGTTATGGACAACCGGCTGTGGACACGGACAATCTGGGGTGGTTAGAGGCAACCTGGAGTGGTTACGGGCAACGTGGGGTGGATACGGACAACCTGCTGTGATTACGGACAATCTGGGGTGGTTACAGGCAACCTGGGGTAGTTACGGGCAACATGGGGTGGATACGGACAACCTGCTGTGGTTACAGACAATCTAGGGTGGTTACAGGCAACCTGCTGTGGTTACGGGAAACATGGGGTGGTTACGGACAATCTGGGGTGGTTACGGACAATCTGGGGTGGTTACGGACAATCTGGGGTGGTTATGGATAAACTGAAGTCCTTATTGGTAATCTGAGGGGGGTACCTGTAATCTGGCGTGGTTACGGGCAATCTGGAGGGGGTCATTGGCAATTTGGGGTGGTTAGAGGCAAGGTGCGGTTGTCAGTGGCAAGGTGCGGTTGTCAGTGGCAAGGTACGGTGGTCAGTGGCAAGGTGCGGTGGTCAAAGGCGACGTGCGGTGGTCAGAGGCGTTGTGCGGTGGTCAGAGGCGACGTGCGGTGGTCAGAAGCAACCTGCGGTGGTTTCGTGCAATCTGGGGGGTTACATGTAATCTGGCATGATTACGGGCAAGCTGGGGTGGTTATGCGCAACCTGCGGTGGTTACGGGCAACCTGGAGGGGTTACAGACAATCTAGAATTGTTACGGATAGACTGAAGTGCTTATAGGTAATTTGGGGTGGGTACATGTAATTTGGGGTGGTTACAGGCAATCTGGGGTGATTACGGCAATCTGGAGGGGGTCACTGGCAACGTGCGGTGGTTAGAGGCAACGTGCGGTGGTTAGAGGCAACCTGCTGTGGTTACAGTGAACGTGCGGTGGTTAGGGTCAACGTGCGGTGGTTACGGTCAACGTGCGGTGGTTACGTGTAATCTATGGGGTTACGTGCAATCTGTCGTGATTACGGACAACCTGGGGCGGTTACGGGCAACCTGCGGTGGTTACGGGTAATCTGGAGGGGTTAGGGGTAATTTGGGAGTAAACTGCAATTATTACTATAATAAAAAAAAGTGTGTGTTTCATTTTTTTTTGTATGCTTTTCACTTTTTGTACTTTTACAGATTCATTTTCACTGTATTTCTATGATTACTTTGATATTTTCTATCACAGTAATAATATTATAGTGACAGAGACCAAATTGGTCTCTGTCACTTTAAATTTTCAGAGTTGTCTGGTTCTGGAACGCATGCGCACTTCAGAAGCAGACTGGACGTCGAGGAGGAAGGACCTCCCAGGATCAGGTGAGTATATGGGGAAGGGGGGGGTGACTTGGGGACGGGGGGTGACTTGGGTTGGGGGACGACTTGGGGGGGACGGACACATCACTTTTTATCCCCGTCACCAATGATTTATGGTGACAGGGGATAAAAAGTGCCGGCGGCACATGGCACAAGCAATCAGCGGTATATAGTATATACCGCTGATCGCTTGTACCGGGACCCCACAGGGGGTCCCTGATCACTTCCCCATGCTCTACGCTACCTCCGGTGGCGGAGAGCATGGGGCTTTCATTCATTTTAACATTTTGATCACTCTGATGGCCGCCGCGGTGAGGGGGGTTAGTTACCAGCCCACTAGGGGGGGGCTGATTTGGGGTCTGAAAAGCACCCGAGGCGCCGGCCCATTAGTGACCGCCGTATCGGCGTTCACTAAGGAGTAAATGAGGGTCGGCTGCGGGATCGCAGCTGACTCTCATTACCTCCAGTGCTGCATTCAGATCAGAGCGGGATCGCTATCTCTGCAGCGATCCCGCTCTCATCATAAAGCCCCGTCAAAGCAGGAACGTATATATACATTCCTACTGCACGGGGTATGTGCAATAGGAACGTATATATACAGATTGCTGACGCAAAGGGGTTAAAATGGCCCTATTGTGCCTCTTATAGTGCTTTAATTTTTTTTGCCTACAGGGTCATATGGGGTTTCATTTATTGTGCATGGTGTGTCATTTATTCTAGATCAGACGTATTGATCGTTTTTTATTTTTTTAGACAGAAAATGTAATTTAAAAAAGCAATCTCTGCATTTTTTTTACCGCTTGAACAATATTGTTTTATTTTAATACATGGGCCGATAATGCACGAAACGGTATATTATATGTTAATTAGCATTATTATTTTTAGGTGTTTTATGTATAAAATGGGAAGGGGGTTGATTTTCACTTTTATTGGGGGAGGGTCTTTGGGACATTTTTTAAAACTTTTTTTGTTTTATTTACACTTTTATAGTCTCCTTAGGAGACTTTTACATGCATACAGTTGATTGCGCACACTGATCACTGCCATATGCCATAGCATAGCAGGGATCAGTGTTTTCTGTGATCTTCTGATAGAGCCTGCTTGTGGCAGACTCTATCAGAAGATTGAAGACCTTACTGCACGGAGGAAGGTAAGGGACCCCCGGCAGTCAGGCCATGAGATTCGCACCCCCGCAGACACGCTGCGGGGGTCCCAATCAGTAAGTTATCGTAGACGCTCTGGTCACTTACATTTAAATGCAGCGTTTAAGGTTGTAATGGCGGGCGGCCGCGCGATCGCGGCAGCCTGCCATTGAGGGTGAGAGCCTGGCTGCAGATAGCAGCCGGTCCTCACCCATTATGGGGCGAGCTCAGCTCGTGAGCCCACTCCATAGCCCGGTACCCTGGCAGGGCATACATTTACGCCCGTTTGCACCAAGGCCCAGGCTGCGGGGGCATAAATGTACGCCCCATGTCGTTAAGGGATTAAAAGCAGCTATCCGAAGGTACAAGTGTTTAGGAGGAGGCAGATTGTGGGTACAGAGTCGCTTTAACTTGTATCTTTAATAAAGCATTGTTCTTTACCTAAGGATATGCTCATAGCAACTATTGTCACCTGCCTAAAAACAAGAAATGAGCCCACCATCCACTGGAAATATTTATCAGGTGGAACTTGTGGCGAATGGGCAGACCAGAGATGGCATATTATTGATATAACTCAACACACCAAAATGTCTTTCATACTTTTTTATTTTTATATTTTTGCATATCCCTGGCTCAAATATATGCCATTAATAGAAATTATATGAATTATGTTCTGTCTGGATCAACATTCATACAGATTCTTTATATAATTTTATAAACTTTGATGTTATTTTCTCTTCAACAAAATCATTGAATCCATTATTAAAGCAGACTTACTCCTTAGGTAAACTATTGAAGAAAATTCCAGCTTTTGAAGACATTCCACCTCTCCAGCTTTTCAACTTTTTCTTTCTTCATTTTAAAAGAATGACCTATGTCTTTTGTGATATCTTTCCATAGAACAATCTGCACTGTATATTTTGTAAAGGCCATTTATGTAACCAGATAATTGTGTTATGTCTTTTCAAGACAAAATAAATTAAATTATTTTAATCTTTCCTCATAACTATGTCAATTTGTGCTACTTATATGTTTGTATTTGCTTTTTTGTATTTTTTCAAATGCAACATATTCTTTTTCTCCCCCATGAACTTGTGCCCTTAACTAAACAGTGTACCACAGCTGAGGCTGCACTAATGCTTTGTAAAGTGGAAATGTATGTCCCAGCCTTGTAATTTTATGTTACAGCAATGTATTAGAAAACATCCTCCTCATTGGATCCATAATACATATTGCAAAAGCTTCCCTTAGAACTGATTATATGTTCTCAAAAGATGGTGAACTATCAGAAAAACACTACAATGTAAGCTGCAGGTTGTCAAATATTACTATTGTCCACATATAAATGGGAAATACAGCCTCTGATACATGTTGAGAGGAAAAATAAAGCGGTACATTTTCGTCCATAGCCTAGCGAATAACAAGCTGATCATAGGAATGGGGACAACATTGTTTCCTGCATGTACAGCACCTGCTTGGACACCAAAACCTGTGCTCCATTCAAAAGAGGCCATAGTCATGGGACTTACAGGGTAAGAATTCTCCTTGTTTTTTTAAAATCATTAATAAATTAATTATAAATTAATAAATACATCAATAATAAATCATTTTAGGGTAGCGTCATACACAATAGACCTACAGCAGCAAATTTGCAGCAAAATCCTCTGTGGATCCCTTGTCATTCATTTTGAATGAGATGACATACAGTGGGATTGACAACTCGCTGCGAGTATGTAAATGACACTTGTTAACCCTCCCGCTGCCTGAAGCATACATTACCTGCTTCACACTCCGGCATGCTTTGGGGGCAGGGCAGCACACTGATTGGCTGAGCGGGATTTCCAGCCGGGAACCCTTGAAGCAAGCTGGAGCAGGGAAAAGATAATTTATAGTCCCTCCAGCGGGGGTGGGGATATTTAATGGGTGGGTATGTCTTCTTATTCAAAATGAATGACAAGGGATTTGCAGCAGATCCCTTGTGTGTGAAGCTACTCTAAAAGGAGTTATCCGGAATTAGAAACACACCTAAACTGAAGACAAGAGACATGCTGTTTTTGGAAGAAAATGTCTGATTTTCTAAACCTCGATAACCTATTTAAGGCTGTTGAATTAAAGAATGAGAGAATTACTTAGAGAATGAGAGCTCTACTTTTTATCTTTTTGCCCCAAAATTCTAATGAAGTATGCTGTCCTCAAAAAGAATCCTTGTATAAGTCTCATGACCATGGTCTCTTTTGCCAGCCAGAACCTTGCTCTTCCCAAAATGTGGCACCAAAAAAGCCATTTTTCTCTATTTTGCATACCACCCCACCCAAAATTCCACTGAAACAGCTTTTAGTCATAAATCAGTAGAAAAGCCTTAAAGCAAAGACAATGCTCGACCCATTTGATCGAGTTATAGAGACCTTATAAGGAAGGAATAAAGTAACTAAATTGTTTTTATCATATTCTTGAACCTGCAACTTTGCTGGTTATTTTACTGGTACAAAGCGTAATTGATTGTTGTTAGCATAAAAGAAAACATAAATTTAGTAATTTGGTTATTTTGTAAGTTTGTAATCCGAGATGCTTATTCTTTAAATCCTTCGGCTCCTTTGGATCCAGTTTTCCACCAGCCCAGAACTTGAAAGAACACTGCACATTGACTCAGACTGTCCCAAGCCCTGGCAGCAAGACAGAGTCAGTGGGCATGAGTGGTCCCTTGGATCATCAGTCAGACTTTTCACTTACCCAGTCAGAAGGCAATCTGCTCATGGGAGGCCTCCTGGTCGCTGGGTGCTGTGCTAGTTTTTAACTAGACTTTCCCCTGATGAGTGCATACAATTAACTGCAGCGACCACAAAAGGTTGCTCTCTCCCCTTCTTCACAGCACAAATGATGTCACTCATGAGCTTATGGAGCAGAAAAGATGATATAAAGAACATACTGTTCTATTCAGGAGCATGGTGGATAATACCTATTGGGGTGTAACTATCAGGGTGATGCCTAAGATGATGGATACTATCTACTGTGGGGTAAGGAATAAAATACAGAGGAATTACCTACAGAAGAATACTTCCTACTGGTGGTGATGATGGAGGCATAGGGGCCTACATAGGGGATACTACCTGCACAGAGGGGCGCTCTATGGGTGTACAAAGGGGGCCTAACTACCATATGGGGGCATAGAGGATGCCTATACTGTATAAGCAAGAAATCTAAATGTTTGTCTGAAAATGGAAAAAAAAAAAAAAAAGCAATTCTACTGGATGTAACTGCACTTTTATTATGTGGTGTACTATTGGTATCTACCTCTATACTGGTCTCTGTTTTTTTTTTTTTTTTTAGTAATGATATGGAGGTATGAGTCACCATATAGTGGTAATGGTGGTGGTTACATTATTAGTCTTGGTATACGTGATGTTATCTAGTAATGGTAATGGTACGGTGGAGATATATGTATATATATATATATATATATATACCCCCTATAAGTGCTGTTCTGGGGTCACTTCCAGACCCTGAGACTCAACAGAACTATGTATTTTAATCCCGAAAGTATCCAGTGTACGATGCAACTACAACAACTACTGTACACATTAGTAGCAGTTATGACTATCAGCATTTACTGACAGTCTGCAGCCCTCAGGATATGCTTGAAGTTGTAGTATAGTGTAAACAGTCCTCTGATAGTATTTTTTGATGGAGCTACAGGGCTGATAGTTGTTACCCACAAATTGCAGCCACCAGGACCCTCTACACATCCATTACTTCACCTTTGTATGTAATTTCCTTTAATTAAAAGTTTGTCCTCCTAGAAACTACAACTCCCGGCATAACCTGAGAGCTTTATAAATGTAGGATAATATTAAAGTTGGATCCACTTTAGATCTATCTACAACAACTAGCTATCCTCAGGGGGATATCAGAGTATAGACCCCCAACCTCCATGCAGGGTGCCAAAATAGATTTTAGTGACTAATATACAGTAATACTATTTTACCTAAAACAACATTGCTTCAACTTTCAATGACTCTGTAGTTGCATAAGGATATGAAATGTAAAAAAAAAGAAAAGATTTTGAGTTCTCTGCATTGAATTCTATGCGTCTTCATTACTATGTCTGACTGTCCTGTCTGTATGCTTGAAGATAGATGTGTGTTCTGTTAAGTGAGCCCCAAGGGTACAATAACAGTATAGTATCTGGGGAAAGACCACATGAACATTTCTGAATTAAGCATCAATATTTCATTCCACGGTCAGAGAAAATTTAATGGCCCTCTAATTTTTTTCTTATATATGATAATGTTTCAGCCTGTAATCTACTACTAATCTCCGAAGGACACTTCAACCTCCTAAAATGAAATAAAATATCAACTTCAGGTCAAAAAGAGTTAGAGCAAAAGTATTTTTCATTTTTCAGTGTTAAAATAGCAAGACGACATGTCAGGAAGTAAAGTGAAAGGGGAAATTATCTACTTAATTATCTTTAAATCTCTATTATATTGGTTAACATTAAAGTCATTTTTAATTACCCACACATATTATTAGTATGTGTGAAAAGTGTTTCCTACAAACATATAATTACTATTTAGGAATACAATTCAATAGAACAAAGCATTTTCTTTATGCTAGTAAATGTATGACTTTTTAAAAGTTTTAACACTGATTTCTAAAAAATACAATTAATCTGGTTTTCTGGTCTCTTAGAACAAGCTACTAAATAGCTTGTATCATTTTGGAGTAATTGCACCTAATATTGTCATAACAAAGAAACTAGAGCGTGTATCTTTGTTTTAAAGTACCCTTAACCCCTTAACGACATCGGGCGTAAACTTACCTGGTACTTGGCGCATCAGGGCGTAAATTTACGCCCGATGTTTCCCCGGTCGCTGCGTGTTCGCACACAGCGATCGGGGAAGATGGCCTGCTATAAATCATAGCAGGCCATCTTAGCTTCTCGGCAAGGGGGGTGTTTAACACCCCCGTGCTTACGAGCGCCGCTATAGGCTGATCAATTCAGATCAGCCAATCGCGGCGATCGGAACCTTTCCGGGTCATCGGTGACCCGATGACCCGGAAAAAAATGGCGGTCGGTGCTGTCCGAGGACGGCACCGACCGCCATTACTGGTGATCGGGCCGGTGGCACGGCGATCAGAGTCCCACAAAATAAAAAATACCTGCCCTGGACCCAGAGCAGGTATTTGTACATTACTCACCTGTCCCGGGGTCCTGATCGGCGTCTTCCGGGTTCGCGGCGTCCTCCGTCTTTCCGGCGCGTCTTCGGATCTTTCCGGCGGTCCCCGTCGTCTTCTTTCGGCTATTTTCGGCTCCAGCCTCGTCATTTTCCGGATTTTGCGCTCTGCTGCCCTCTAGCGGCTGATATGTGTAATACACTTATCAGCAGCTACAGGGATGTTCAGAATGTAGAAAAAGTTTTTTTTTTTTTCCCAAATTTTTTTTTTCTATTTTCCGCACCCTATCGCCGCTGAGTGTTGATCAGCATCGCACGAAAGTGCGCTGCTAATCAGCAACTCCTCCTTTTTGGCGTAGGGTGTTTTTTTTTCTATATTCTACTGCCACGGTCTGCTGATAAGTGCCGCGCATAAGTGCGGCATTTATCAGCAACTCCTTTGTTGGCGTAGTTTTTTTTTTATACTTACTGTAAAAAAAAAACACGTAAAAAACACTACATTACACCACACTACATTAAATAAAGTTTGACACTACACCACTACATACCCCATATACTAGTCCCCGTATAAAGATGGCCCCCAGGGTGTTTTCGGCGTCAGATGGATACGTTATTATTGCCTCCGACACCGAAACAGCCAGTGAGGATGAATGGGGGGATCCTTCTTTCCTCCATTCATCCTCATCATCCTCATCATCCAGTGACGTGTCTGGGGGTAGCGTTGCGTACGCTGCCCCCCAGACACGTCTTTTCCGCCAGTACCGTCCCAATAAGAGATCACGGTATGGTGTGAAATTCTACAAACTCTGTGAGCGTACCTCTGGGTAATCTTACAGATTTAGGGTACGTGCACACTGCGGAATGGCGAAGGATAACCCTTCGTGCATTCCGCAGCTGGCACCCGCCGGCGGACTGATGCGGGCGCATGTCTCTACCCGTGTCATAGACTCCATTCTATGCACGGGCGGATTTCGTCGTCCATCCAAAGAATGAATACGTTGGACAGAGAGCGGAATCTGCCCGTGCATAGAATGGAGTCTATGACACGTGTGGAGACGTGCGTCTGCATCAGTCAGCCGGCGGGTGCCAACTGCGGAATGCACGAAGGGTTATCTGTCGCGATTCCGCAGTGTGCACGTACCCTTAGAGTGTATGTAGGAAGGGACACCCGAATCCAGCCCCCAGATGCCCCCTCCCCCCCATCCTCGGAACAAGTGGGAAGATCGTCCGGGAACTGATCTTCCCACTGCTGGATAAAGGTTACCACCTGTACGGGGATAACTTTTATATCAGCACCCCCTCTTCCGGTCCCTCGCTGCCCTGTAGCTTGCGGCACGATCCGAACATATCAGAAGTAGTAATAGAGCCCTAATATTTAGCAGCCATGGAGCGGACCCAGCGCTTCTGGATATGAAGGACCCCGTATCGCACCAGGACAACATTTTCCAGGTGACGTCCCCCACACTGGAGAAAGGGAGACCCCAGAAGAAGTGCAGAGTGTGGAGTAACAGGGGGATCAGGAAGGACGCCATTTTCCAGTGTGACACCTGTCCTGATCCCCCCGGCCTCTGCATACTGGATCGCTTCAAGGCGTACCACATGTCATCGGAGTTCTACATTATCTAAATTCTGTCCCTTATTCCTATTTCAGGGGTCACGTTGGTCCAGGGATTATTCTGATCGCCATTATGGAGTCGGGAAGGAATTTTTCCCCTGTGATGAAGCTATTGTCGTCTGCCTCACAAGAGTTTTTTGCCTTCCTCTGGGTCAACGCAGGTTGAATTTGATGGACACCTGTCATTTTCAACCTTATAAACTTATAATTGGCCTAATACCCCCAAATAAATTAGAATTGTCCCTTTTTCCCAGCTAAGTAGGTATGGCCGCCATTCCAATTAGAGGATGCCATGATGCAATTACAAAGCCTCTGTGCGGCCAGGACAGTAGAAACCCCCCACAATTGACCCCATTCTGGAAACTACACCCCATAAGGAATCTAACAAGGGGGGCAGCGGGGATATGGCCCCCTGGCGACGGACACATTTGGGACGTGAAAATTAAAAAAATGGTATTTTTTTATTTTCTCGGCACATGTTCTACGTAAGTGACTGTCACCAGTGGGGTCCATTTCAGGCTCTGTCCTTAAGGGGTTAAAGGTATTTTCCAGGGAGGTAAAAATCATTTTAAAAAAGGGTAACAATATATAACTTTTTATAATAACAGTGACACTTTAAGGCTTGGTCATATTTTCTCAAAACTGACTTGCCTTGTTAAAGCGACTCTGTACACACAATCTGCTCCCCCCCACCCCCCACCCCCAACCACTTGTACCTTCGGATAGCTGCTTTTAATCCAATATCTGTCCTGTGGTCCATTTGACAGGTGATGCAGTTATTGTCCTAATAAAATACTTTTAAATTTGAAGCCCGTGCCAAACTGGAGTATCTGTGCCCTAACTTTGCACCACACAAGTATTTTTCTAGGACAATAACTGCATCACCTGCCAAATGGACTGCAGAACAGATCTTGGAATAAAAGCAGCTATCCTAATGTACAAGTGGTTTGGGGGGGGGGGGGGTCAGATTGTGGATACAGAGTCGCTTTAAAAACTTCTATGGAGGCAACTACGCATATTAGGTAAATCCTTTATAGAAGCCAATATTATCAGTGCTATCTTGTACTGCAGCTGTCGGTGGGGCGTTACCCAGATTTTCCCCAGATATTACTGTGCTAAATATACAGTATGTCAAAAAGTACCAAGCGCAGATACAACCTATGACCCAACATCAGTAGTGATGAACATTGAAAATAAAGTCCTTACTGCTTAAAGCGAAATTACCTGGAAGCGTATTTCCGTGGCAGTACTGTTTAAACCGATCTAGGCCGATGTTCACATGCAAGATATCTTCTACGATGCGGTTTCAAAGGTGAGTATTGCGACCTTAAAATCCAACAATTATCTCCGGTATGCAGTATTGGTGATGCCCTGGTTGGTTGCTATCCCTAAAAAATGCAGACAAGTGTAGACCCACTGATGGAAATGACTCTCTCTTACTACACATCCCTGTAGAGGCCCCAAAACCAAAGAGTTTCAGCAACTTTCTCCGTTTGCCTTCATCAGGGTTAAGTCTATAGAGAGGGAGTTCCGTTCTTAATATAAACACTGCAAGTATTGGATTCAGTTGTTACTTGAAGTTCCCATTGTTAATCTTTCCTGAAGTTTATCATATGTTAATAAGTATAGTATCTGTTCCATTTCATATAATTATGCATGTAATAATTTATTAGCCGAGGTTCTGTCATAGTGTGTGGCGTTAGTCCTAGGCCTCAGTCCCAGAGCATATGCACATACAACAATACCAACCTAGAGCTGTGGGTGGCACACCCACTCTGAGCTATTTAGCCATTTACAGTACAGTACAGTATAAATAAACAAACATCTGTTTACCATTCATGGTCAAAATTACATATTGTAAAATGGTAAGAAAACAGGGTCTAAATGGCTGAAAAAGGACTTTACACTTATTTTTATGTTTTCATTATTATTATCACAATAGAATTCAACAGCAAAATCAGGACAATTCTCTGAGCCATTACATGGTATTGTGTGGGAACATGGCCTCAAAACTGAGAACACATAGAAGTTTAAAAGAAACAAATTATCTTATTTTGGCCTATAAAGCGAAAAATTATTTCTATTAAAGCTGTACCCAATGCTTTTTTTACATATATTTTGTTTATTTGACCGGGCCAGCTATTATTATTTCCCACACCATATGCACATCTTCTTTGTACAGTAGGCATCAGGGTGGCCATACTGAACTTTCCTAATGAGTCATGGTTGTTGGCAGATCACTGCTGTAATCACACCTCTCTAGGCATGGTTCCCATTGCAAAAGCTTTGTTTTTTACAGAAGGGTCAGCCCATAGCTTCATCATAGTGCCTACGTCTTCGGTTAGCTGGACATGCACAGTACAGCTGCGTTCAGTCCCTGCTGCCTAATTCCTGTTCTATGAATCCCAAAGATAGTCTCAAGCTAATTTTCTAAACCATAAATAAGTTAGAGGCTATCTGAGGTACAGTATGTGCAGTACAGAAAAAAAGGCAACAGGGACACAACGCCACTGTGCGGCATATAACTGAAAACACAGGTGCTGTGACGAAGCTATGGTCAGGCCACCCGGTAACAAACAAAGCATCTGCAATGGGAATCATGCCCAGAGAGTTGTGATTACAGCGATTACAGGAAACAGTGGGTAGAGCTTCATTAGCAAAGATGATTCACTTTATAGGCCAAAATAATGTTACTGTTCCCTTTAAACCCTTGGGCTTTATTACAGAATTCTGTTTTGTTCCAATACTGCTCTTTGCTTAAGAAAACACAAAAACTAAAGTCCTGGGTAATATTAAAAGAAAAACTGATGCAAAGTAATATCATGCGATACATCAGAAGTCCAATTAGTTTTGTTCAGAAAGAAAAAAAAAAAAAAAGAAACAAAACTTTGGTGGGAACCTGCCCTTGGTTTGTATGCTCAAAAGTATGCTGCAACAAGAACAGGAGGCAGCAGATGGTTGTAACACATGGTTATTTTTTCTTGTTTTTCAGTATTTCCATCATTATACTCGTCTATACAGGTATCCGTCAATTTTGTTCACTAACTCACTAACTTTTATAATAATCAAGTTCCATTTGTAAATACCAACAACAGATTTTCAATTAGCATAATAAGTAGCAAAACACAATGTTTGACAGCTGAACAGTAATAACAGAAAGCTATAATCTTACTGAACTGTTCCTGAACAAATGTGCTTATCTTTAAATAGTTATACATTAACATTTATGAGGGTCAAAATGTGACATTAGAAAGCTTTCCAATTATACTGAACATGTTTTTAGTATTTGTATTGCCTAGTAACATAATTGCAATTGCTGTCTGTGTTAGAGCCTTTAAGGTTGTTATATGTTTCAGAAAACAAGGTAATACAAAATTTTGAGGGATTATGGGGTTTGTGCTGTAATTTTATTTCATCGGCAAAGCTTTCCCAAACATTAAGGATACATAATTACTGGTAACATGTTGATTTGGTTTGGCTTTTAAATGTGCATTTTCCATATTTTGCTATAATGACAAATATTTTAGAATTGATAGTGTGTAATAGATCTGACAGTGTAACTGATTTGCTGGTAATTGTAGTTTCTGTATTTAAAGTTTGTGGATTAAATGATCTCAAGAAAACACATTTATAAAAAAAAATATTTAGAGTTTATTTTTTCAACCGTATTTGTTTGAAACATGCATAGGCAGAGGTGACAACACTACAAAAATGTTGCTACAATTACCACTAATAATAAAATGAATACACCACAGGAGAGTGACAAACTATAGGGAAAAACAAGTGATTTAGGAGCCTGTAGGGAAAGATGAAAACTATTAAAGTAATATTGAATGTTAAAGCATTTAGTGGGAGAGGGACACTATTTTAGTGTATCACAACAATTTTCCAACAGCACTTTTTTCTAGGCTCACCATCTTCAAAGATGTTAGGATATCCTTACTATATAACAGCATCTTCTTCTATAACAGCATCTAGTAAATATGGAGTTTTTAAATAATCTCTTTCATGAAAAATACAGACATGCCAAAAGTAGAGATAAATGAACCCCAAGCAGGGGTCCGAACCCAAACACTCTGCATTTTACTACCAGCGGCTAAGAAGTAGGATGGAAAAAAGCTGTCTGCCATAGGCTGTATCCATGTTTTCCAGGACAAGGTTTCATTCAACTACTTTAGCCACTGGTAATCATATGCAGAGCACTCGAATTTGGACAAAACCAAGTGTATTCAAAGTTTGTTCGTCTATAGTCAAAAGTTATTGATCACAGCATGTGTCACTGCTGACCCCCTGCTGTGATTAGGCAATCTTGTGTCAAGCCACAACGGGCTATTGGACCATGGAGTCCCGGCTTGGTATGGGCGCAGATGCTCAGGCAACCACACTATTACGTGGTTAATTCAGATAGTAGGAATTTATTATAATCACAACGCGTTTCGGCCGCCAAGTACAAGGGGACCTTTCTCAAGTTAACTTGTACTTGGCGGCCGAAACGCGTTGTGATTAAAATAAATTCATACTATCTGAATTAACCACGTAATAGTGTGGTTCCCTGAGCATCTGCGCCCATACCAAGCAAGGACTCCATGGTCCAATAGCCCGTTGTGGCTTGACACAAGATTGCCTCTCCTCTGATGTACCCCGGCAGGAGCTGCGGTGTCTCTCTCGTTCTATGTGCTGTATAGAGTTGTGCCTAATTTCGCACAAGTCCACTAGGTGAGTGCAACTCAACATCCCTGCCTATCGGTATTCTTATTTAAAAACTTATTACACCAGGAGGCGCCCCCGCCCTCTCTCTTTTGTCTCTGTTGTGATTAGGAAATATTGTACAACCGAGGAGAGACTACAGCAACCATGTCCTTCACTCCATCAAATGAAAATCTATGAGACTACCTAGACAGAAGGAGTAGGTGGCCTGGGAGTTGATGGCACTGTTACAATGTCCTCTCCTCAACTATATCTCCTGATCCCAGCAGGTCTCAGCAGTGAGACCCAATGGGATTGATATCTTTTAAGACTTATGACACGTCTAAAGTTATTTATTTTTTTAACCAATACTCTTTAAAGTGTCACTGTCGTTTAATTTTTTTTTTTTTGCAGAAATCAATAGAACAGACGACTTGTAATTCGGTTTATTAGCCGAAAAATGCATTTTTATCACGAAAAAACTGTTTGAAGCTCCCCCCGTCTTCATAATTGTGTATGGAGAGGTGAGGGGTGGAGGGAGATGAGGCACCAAAACAGGACAACAAAGAGTTATTTTACAGCTACCTCACCGGCTATCTCCTCTGACAGTCAGCAATGACCTCTCTGACCTCTGAATACGTCTTTCAAGGAGCTCCAGGCTGTGTAATCCTTTGTTCTCTGCTCTCTGCTGCGGACTCATCTCCCTCTTCCCCCCTCCCCTCTCTATAGAACAGACAGGGTTGTGTCTGATGCAACAACTCACAATTTTCTGATATTTTGCATTAAATGGAAAGGAGGAGGGTGGGGGGACCTGGAAAAATTATTTTTGAATGCAGATAATGGCATATTTACTTAATAAACCCAATTACAAAGTTTCTTTAAATCACCTGGACTATTGATTTTTGCAAAAAAAAAAAAAAAAAAAACACGACAGTGACTCTTTAACCCCTTAGTGACCGCCATGCTGCCTTTTCACGGCGGCCACTAATGGGCTTTATTCCGATGCGTACGCCTTTTAACGGCGGGCGCATCGGAATAAATTACCGCCCGGCGGCGGCTGCAGGACGGGGGATCAGCGGTCAGTGTGACCGCTGACACCCTCCTGTAACTGCCCGGAGCGGAGGATTCTCCGCTCCGGGCAGTTTAACCCGTTAAATGCCGCTGTCAAACCATGACAGCGGCATCTAACGGGTCCCGGTGGATCCCGGACGGCGCCGTGGGTCACTTACATGATCGCGATGTCCCGCGGCGCCGTCCGGGGTCCCAATGTCTCCATGGTGATTCCGGGGTCCTAATGAAGGTCCCCGGGGTCACCATGGAGATGCCTGATGCTGACAGGGGTGGCCGCGGCTATTGCCTGTCAGCATGAGGCATGATACAATACATTGCAGTACATCAGGTACTGCAATGTATTGTATCAGTGATCAAAGTATTTTACACTAGTGTACAGTAATGTACACTAGTGTAAAAGTAAAAAAAAGTGAAAAAAGTGTGCACCAAACACAACACAGCCCCCCCCCAGCCCCCCCAATAATAAAGATGCATTACATTCCCCATACACTATAAAACATTACATAAAAGTGATCAAAAACACAAATCCAATACATATTTGGTATCGTTACGTCCGTAACAACCCAATCTATAAAACTATATCAATAATTATATCGCACGACACACGCTGTAAAAAAAAAATAAAAAAAACAGTACTAGAATAGCTGTATTTTATCAATCCACTTTAGAAAATACGTCATAAAAGAGATCAAAAAGTCATATACATATAAAACTTGGTATCAATAGAAACTACAGATCTTCCCGCAAAAAATAAGCCCAAAACCAGCTCTGTCGCGCAAAAGATGAGAACGCTATGGATCTTGCAATGCAGGGACAGTTTTTGTGGGTTTTGGCTAGGAAGATAGTTTCTATTGCGCCAAAGCGGTAATAGTTAAAAAAAACTATACAAATGTGGTATCGCCGTAACCGTAGCGACCCAGAGAATACATTTATTATGTTATTAGTGACCGCCGATACGGATTTTTACGGCGATCACTAATGGGCTCTATTCTGCTGCCATCAGCTCTTTATGGCGATGGTGCAGAATAGTGAAGCGGCGCCGGTAATGCCCGCAGCCCCCTCCTCTCAGCTATCGGAGGTAGCTGAGGGGTTGGGGGAGAGTGTGGGGTCAGTCCCGGCCAGTCCCCTTTATATCAGTATAAAGGCAGCTACCGGTAACGGGCATTGCCAGCGCAGCTGAACGCTTTCATCTCCTCTCACCGTGAATCCACAGTGAGAGGAGATGAAAACATGTCCCCCCATCCCCAGAATTAACCCTAGTGACCTGGCCACTGACCCTCCCCTCCCAGGGCGGCCATCTGATCCAAGATGGCCGCCGCCATCACTGTGAACAGACTCTGTTCACAGTGATGGATTCTTAAAAATGATCCAAGCTTCATTCTCTCCACCACCGGAGGTGGCGAAGAGCATGGGGCAATGATCGGTGACCACCCGGTGTGGTCCTAGTACAAGTGATCAGCGGTATATACTATATACCACTGATCGCTTGTTCCAAATGGTGCCGGCACTTTTTTACGCCTGTCACCAAAGTAAAGTGCCCTGGATTACCCGTAACCACCCTGGATTACTTGTAACCACCCCAGATTACCTGTAACCACCCCAGATTACCTGTAACCACCCCAGATTACCCATCACCACCCCAGATTACCCATCACCACCCCAGATTACCCGTAACCACCCCAGATTACCCGTAACCACCCCAGATTGCCCGTAACCACCCCAGATTGCCTGTAACCACCCTAGATTGCCTGTAACCTCACCAGATTGTCCGTATCCACCCCAGATTGCCCGTATCCACCCAGACAGCCCATAACCATCCCAGACAGCCCATAACCATCCCAGACAGCCCATAACCACCCCAGATTGCCTGTCACCACCCCAGAATGCCCGTAATCTCCCCAGATTGCCCGTAATCTCCCCAGATTGCCCGTATCCCCCCCCCCATAGCCCATAACCATTCCAGACAGCCCGTAACCACCCCAGATTGCCACAGACTGCCTGTAACTACCCCAAATTGCCTGTAACCACCACAGATTGCTCGCAACCACTCCAGATTTCCCGTCACCACCCCAGATTTTCCGTCACCACCCCAGATTGCCCGTTGCAACCCCAGATAGTCAGTGAACACCACCAGATTGCCCGTCACCACCCCAGATAGTCAGTGAACACCATCAGATTGCCCATCACCACCCCAGATAGCCAGTAACCACCCCTAGATAGCCAGTAAACACCCCAAGATTGCCCATAACCACCCCATACAGCCAGTAACCACCCCAGATTGCCTGTGACCACCCCAGATTGCCTGTGACCACCCCAGATTGCCTGTGACCACCCCAGATTGACCGTAACCACCCCAGATTGACCGTAACCACCCCAGATTGACCGTAACCACCCCAGATTGGCACAGACTGCTCGTAACCACCCCAGATTGCCCATAACCCCACCAGATTGCCTGCTGCCACCCCAGATAGCCAGTAAACACCCTGAGATTGTCTATTACCACCCCAGATAACCAGTAAACACCCACATATTGCCTGTAACTAAAATGACACTCCTTCTCTTCTGAGCCCTGCTGTGTGCCCATACAGTGGTACCCACATATGGGGTACCATTGTACTCAGGAGAACCTCCGTTACAAGTTTTGGGGTGCTTTTTCTCCCTTGTTCCTAGTGAAATTGAGAAATTTCAAACTAAACAAACATGTTATTGAAAAAATTCAATTTTTTTCATTTTTACGGTCTAGTTTTGAATACTTTCCTCCAATACCTGTGGGGTCAAAATGCTCACCACACCCCAAGATAAATTCCTTGAGGGGTGTACTTTCCAAAATGGGGTGATTTTGGGGGGGAGGGTTCTATTCTGTAGACATTACAGGGGCACTGCAAACGCACCTGGCGCTCAGAAACTTCTTCAGGAAAATCATGCACTGAAAATGCTTGGCGCTCCCTTCCTTCTGTGGCCCGCTGTGTGCCCACACAGTGGTTTATGCCCACATATGGGGTATCATTCTACTCAGGAGTACCTGCGTTACATATATTGGGGTGAATTTTCTCCCCTGTTTCTCGTGAAATTGAGAAATTTCAAACTAAACAAACATGTTATTGGAAAAATTCTATTTTTTCATTTTTACTGTCTTCTTTTGAATACTTTCCTCTAATACCTGTGGAGTCAAAATGGTCACCACACCCCAAGATGTATTCTTTGATGGGTGTACTTTCCAAAATGGGGTGACTTTTGGGGGGGTTCTATTCTGCTGACACTACAGGGGCTCTGCAAACGCACCTGGCGCTCAGAAATTTCTTCAGCAAAATCTGAACTGGAAATGCTAATTGGCGCTCCTTCCCTTCTGAGCCCCGCTGTGTGCCCACACAGTGGTTTATGCCCACATATGGGGTATCATTCTACTCAGGAGTACCTGCGTTACATATATTGGGGTGAATTTTCTCCCCTGTTTCTCGTGAAATTGAGAAATTTCAAACTAAACAAACATGTTATTGGAAAAATTCTATTTTTTCATTTTTACTGTCTTCTTTTGAATACTTTCCTCTAATACCTGTGGGGTCAAAATGGTCACCACACCCCAAGATGTATTCTTTGATGGGTGTACTTTCCAAAATGGGGTGACTTTTGGGGGGGTTCTATTCTGCTGACACTACAGGGGCTCTGCAAACGCACCTGGCGCTCAGAAATTTCTACAGCAAAATCTGAACTGGAAATGCTAATTGGCGCTCCTTCCCTTCTGAGCCCCGCTGTGTGCCCACACAGTGGTTTATGCCCACATATGGGGTATCGTTCTACTCAGGAGTACCTGCGTTACATATATTGGGGTGAGTTTTCTCCCCTGTTCCTCGTGAAATTGAGAAATTTCAAACTAAACAAACATATTATTGGAAAAATTCTATTTTTTCATTTTTACTGTCTTCTTTTGAATACTTTCCTCTAATACCTATGGGGTCAAAATGGTCACCACACCCCAAGATGTATTCTTTGATGGGTGTACTTTCCAAAATGGGGTGACTTTTGGGGGGGTTCTATTCTGCTGACACTACAGGGGCTCTGCAAACGCACCTGGCGCTCAGAAATTTCTTCAGCAAAATCTGAACTGGAAATGCTAATTGGCGCTCCTTCCCTTCTGAGCCCCGCTGTGTGCCCACACAGTGGTTTATGCCCACATATGGGGTATCGTTCTACTCAGGAGTACCTGCGTTACATATATTGGGGTGAGTTTTCTCCCCTGTTCCTCGTGAAATTGAGAAATTTCAAACTAAACAAACATATTATTGGAAAAATTCTATTTTTTCATTTTTACTGTCTTCTTTTGAATACTTTCCTCTAATACCTGTGGGGTCAAAATGGTCACCACACCCCAAGATGTATTCTTTGATGGGTGTACTTTCCAAAATGGGGTGACTTTTGGGGGGGTTCTATTCTGCTGACACTACAGGGGCTCTGCAAACGCACCTGGCGCTCAGAAATTTCTTCAGCAAAATCTGAACTGGAAATGCTAATAGGTGCTCCCTTCCTTCTGAGGCCTGCTGTGTGCCCATACAGTGGTTTACGCCCACATATGGGGTACCGTTCTACTCAGGAGAACCTGCATTACATAATTTGGGGTGCATTTTCTCTCATGTTTATTATGAAAATGAGATACTTTAATCTTAACAAATATATTATTGGAAAATTTCTATTTTCCATTTTTTTTCCGGCCTAATTGTGAATACTTTCCTCCAGCCCCTGTAGGGTTAAAATGCTCATTATACCCCTAGATTAATTCTTTAAGGTGTCTAGTTTCCAAAATGGGGTCACTTATGGGGGTTTCCAGTATACAAGCCTCCTAAATCAACTTAAAAAAAGAACTGGTCCCTAAAAAAATCAGTTTTGGAAATTTCATGAAAATTTGATAATTTGCTGATACATTTCTAAGCCCCGTAACACCCTAAAAAAGTGAAATATGTTTACGAAATGAAGCCAGAATAAAGAGGACATATTGATAATGTGACTTACTAACTAATTTTTGTCATGTGCCTTTTTTTTTTTAGAAGCAAAGAATTTCAGAGTTCGTAAAGTGCAAAATTTTCAAATTTTTCATTATATTTTGATGTTTTTCACAAAAAACACACCAGACAGTGACCAAATTTTGCCACTAACATAAAGTACCATATGTTACGAAAAAACAATCTCAGAATCGCTAGCATACGTTAAAGCATCACTGAGCTATGAGCGCATAAAGTGAGACAGGTCAGATTTTGAAAAATGAGCCTGGTCATTAAGGCCCAAACAGGCTTGGTCCCTAAGGGGTTAAGCTTTTATAAAATCAGCAAGTGCAAGATAGAGGAGAAAGCATTCATGTGAAGATAAAAATGGGTGATGAGTAGTGATGAGCAAACATGCTCATCCAAGTTTGGTACTCGATGTTACTCGGACGAGCATCTCGCGATACTCAAGAAAATCTCATCATCCGTTTCCTGTAAATTTGGGCGCTATTTCTCATCCAATAAACATGCAGGCGACTCTTTGGTACATCCTGCGATCATGTGGGACCCATACATGTCGATAGCAGCGATTGGCTGGCCAGATCAGATGACCCTGCCACATAAAAATCGCGGACGCCGAGGCTTGTCTCACATGCATGCTGGAAGAGATTAGGGAGAGAGCTGCTGCTGGTCAGGGAGAGCTTTAGGGAGGGAATTAGCGTTCCAGTAGGCAGGGAATACTAGCAAAACAATTAAACAGCCCTTGTAAGGGCTTCAAATCGTTTTTAAATTGTTTTACTACAGACTGCTGGCTGGGACTTGCAGTGCAGCTACCACAATTTCAGCAGCACACTGTGGTGATCGTCTGCTGGCAAAAATTGGACATTAGGTGTTGCATACAGACCCCTAAGAAGTGCTCAGTACTCTTTTATGATTTTGTAGCTGGTGCTGCTGCTGTAGTACATTGTATTGCTGTGATTTGTAGTACACATGTTTTGAAGGCAGGATTGACCAGGCCTTTTAACAGTAGCTTTTATCCTTCCTTGGATGTTGTTGTAACCTTTTTGAAGGCAGGATTTACCAGGCCTTTCACCATTAGTGTCTGTCCTTCCTTGGATGTCGTTGTAGCCTTTTTGAAGGCAAGATTGACCAGGCCTTTCAACAGTAGCTTTTATCCTTCCTTGGATGTTTTAGCTGTTTTGAAGACAGGATTGACCGAGCCTTTCACCAGTAGCTTCTCTCCTTCCTTGGATGTTGTAGTAGCTTTTTTTAAGGCAGGATTGACCAGGCCTTTCACCAGTAGCTTCTATCCTTCCTTGGATGTTGTAGCAGCCTTTTTGAAGGCAGGATTGACCAGGTTTTTTTTAATAGACAGGCTACCGCACTTGCCCTCTCTTAGAGACTCTTTAAAGGATTGAAAGTGTATTCATTCAATCAAATCAAATTCCGGGGCCTTTTAAAAAGACTGTATTGTTATTCATCGTCCCTACCTCCAAAGATATGCCTCTCACGCACAACTGCATGAGGGTATGAGGCTTAATCTAGCCATAATCCGGCTATTTTTATTAGATGATTGTATTGTCCATCTTGGTCTGGGTCTGTGGTGTCAGGCTAAGTTTTTGGGTGGTTCATATGCTACCTGTGTTTGTATGGTTCCCTGTGTCCTCACCGCCATGCTGTCAGGCTAAATTTTAGGGTGGTTCATATGCTACCTCTGTTTTTAATGGTTCTCTGTGTCCTTACCGCCATGCTGTGTCAGGCAAAGTTTTTGGGTGGTTCATCATATGCTACCTCTGTTTTAATGGTTACCTGTGTTCTCACTGCCATGCTGTGTCAGGCTGAGTTTTTGGGTGGTTCATATGCCTACCTCTGTTTTAACCAGGCTTTTGCCTAGACTTTGGCATAATGGTGTCATTAGGCAGCCTCAGAGGCATCCATACATGCTGCCCCTGATGTTTCCTGTCCATTTCCGTTGTATTTCCATCATTTTCTGAGGTTGACAGGTTTTCACACGACCTTCCCTCTACCGAACTTGGTTCCCCTGCAAAAATGCTTGATTTTCTTATTGACTTTAATGGGGTTTGTTACTCGAAACGAGCACTCGAGTATCAGGAGATATTTGTCTTGAGTAACGAGCACCCGAGCACTTTAGTACTCGCTCATCACTAGTGATGAGAGCAACACTAGATCACATGCATTGGACACGCGCTCAGCTGGATGGGTTATGCCCTGTCACAATATCTTAAATAGCATAGAGAGTATTCCCTTAGGAGATAGTTACAGCCTTTGATTAGGTCTGTCTGCTCAGATGAATTACCATAAAAATGGGAAATAAAAAGCTAAAAATGATTAAGGATGGCGCTGCTATAGAAAAATGTCATATTTATTCAAGCAAAGACTAAGCAATGCATTTCTGAACCGAAACAGTTCCTTCATCAGGCTAAAAATTCTTAATACAGATACAGATATGCAAATATGCAAGCTAAAGCTTCGGCTGTCCAGGCATGATGGGAAATGTAGTTTTGAATCAGCTGGAGGGCCGAAGGTTTCCCATCCCTGATTGAAACGTTTTGATGTCATCCACTATAGGTGTACAACAGAATCATTGCTTGTTCCGGCATATATGCGAACCAGGGTTTAAATTCTCAGTATAAGTAATTTCGTGTTGCCTCAATTTCTATCAGAGAACTATCAGAACTATCAGAGTTGGCTGCACAAGGTTTTAAACACTCATATTGAGAAATTTCACTCACCTTATCAGAAACAGCGACTGATAAGTTAAGTATGTGAAGATTTGAGATTTTTAAATAAAAATTAATTACAAATCTATCTAACTTTTTGAAAACAGTTGAAAGAAAAAGATATTTGCCAGAGTAACCTTTTAACCACTAGGAGACACAACAATTTTTTTATTTTTACTTCTTTGTTTTTCCCTTCCTAACATTCTAAAATTCATAGCTCTTTCACTTTTCCATCAAAAACATCTTTTGATGGCTTTTTTTTTATGAAACTACATTTAGTTTGTAATGACACTAGGAGGAGAAAAAAATCTTTGTGAGGTAAAAATGGAAAAAATAAATTTTATTAATTTTGGGTGCTCTTATTTTTACCCAATGCAATTAATGGTTAATCAGACACATTGGGGGAGATTTATCAAAGGATGTAAAATTTAGACTGGTGCAAACTGCCCACAGCAACCAATCACAGCTCAGCTTTAAGCAGTGCTGAAAGGAAAGCTGAGCTGTGATTGGTTGCTGTGGGCAGTTTGAACCAGTCTAAATTTCACACCCTTTGATAAATCTCCCCCATTATCTTCATTCTCAAGATTGGTACAATTACAACCATAACCCATTTGTATATATTTTTTTCCAACCTAAACATTGAACAAAAAAAATGAATAGGCCTAAAACTACAGACCTTTTCCCCTTTTATGTTTCACCTATGGATTGCACCTTTTGATTTCTGTACGTCCTAGGTCTGGTAGGGGAGTTCAGAGGGGGGCCACGCAGCGACCCTGCTCTGAACCACCACGATACCAGCTACTATTTGTATCCCGGGACTATGGCAGTTAACAGGTGTGGTCCTTTCGCCACTGCCCCTAATTAGCTATTTAGATGCAGCTGTAAAAGCTGACATCTGCATTTAAATTTCTATTTCCCCTGCTCATTGGTGGTCCAGTTGATCTGAAAGTTATACAAGTTATATATCATTGCAATTGTATCGACTTAAGTAATATAGATAACATGTCAGTTTTACCATAGGGCGAACAGTGTAAACACCTCCACCCCTAATATTAAAAATGTGTTTAATTTTCAATTTTACTATTTTTTTTTTTGCTTTGAGGCATATTTTATGAAAAAATTACAAAGTCATTGCAAAGTAAAATTAGTGGCGCAAAAAATAAGGGCTCATGTGGGTCTTCAGGTAAAAAAAAAAAAGGAAGTGCTATAGACTTTTAAACACGAGGAGAAAAAAGCAAAAGCTCAAAATGAAATTTAGCCTGGTCTTGAAGGAGTATGAAGGCCCTTAGAGCCCATTTTAACATTTGAAAACTGGGTCCAAAAGGCTAATTCATGCCAACACAGTGATCTGCTAGATATGGTAACAGAGGCTGGCTCCCGACCTCCCATTATACTGGCAGTGCCGCACCGCAACGTACAGTAATGTCTAGGTGGGGTAAAGTGTATAAAATATAAATAAATATGGATAGAAAATACACACAGAAAATATTGCGCCTGGACAATAGACTGTATAAAAGAAGGTATAGACAATCAGCCAATTAATGTGTACAAGTAAAATTCATAGACAAAGTCACAGGTCTCTAAAATAACCAAAATAATGAAGACAAAGCATTTCTGGATGACTCCACATATTACTGTGGTGTTGTACAAGGGAGGCAGAGATCCAGCGGTCACATGACTGAGAGGCAGCCTATCAGCATGAAGGACATATGGTCAGAGGACCAATCGTAGTGCAAGAGCTAGTATCAGCTGTGCACTGTCCATACCTAACCTTTGACAGCAGGGGAAGTGGAGAAGAATGCTGTGAACCTTCTAGGTAAGTATACCAACCTGTCTGCAAGGTATAGCACACACAGATGAAGGCTCAGAATAGGTAAGTATTGCAGCCAGCATATCTTAAATGTTATATTACAGACAATGCAGAACCAGATACACTTACACTCTTATCTGATAAAAGAGTATGAAGAAAAAATATATATAATCAATATATATCTACCGGTGCCAGAAAGTTGTACAGATCTGTAAATAACTTGTATTAAAAAAACCTAAGCCTTGCATTACGTATCAGATGTTGTATGTCCTGCAGTAAGCGATATATTCTTTCCAGTCTGACACAGTGCTCTCTGCTAAGCCACCACTGCCCATGTCAGGAACAGTTAAGAGCCAGCTAGGTTTGCTGTGAGGATTTGTTACTGTTCTGGGCAGATCCTGACATGGACTGGGGTGGCAACACAGATATCAGCACCATATCAAACTGGAAAGAATACATTATTTCCTGCAGAATAGGAAGCGGATAAGAACTTAAAGAGGATGTACCACCAGTAACATCCTCTTTAATCTAAACCGACTGATCGAACAGCGCCATCACGAGGAAGTCAGTGTCGCGGTCCGTTTTTCAGACTGCGGCCCGGTTCCTGTGTTCTATGCACCGAACCGGCTGGTGCTCAAGCACTGGAGGTAGGCCGGGCCGCCCCCAGTGGGAGGGAATTCCCATTCATCCTAATGGAGCCGCGTCATAGAGGGGAGGGAATTCCCTCCCACTGGGGGCGGCCTGGTCTACCTCCAGTGCTTGAGCACCGTCCGGTTCTGGTGCATAGAACGGCGCCGTGCACGGGAAGCGGGCCGTTCGATCCATCGGTTCAGATTAAAGAGGATGTACCTGGTGGTACATCCTCTTTAACCCCTTAAGGACCTGGCCTGAAATGGCCTTAAAGGGGTAGTCCACCCAAAATTTTTTTCTTTCAAATCAACTGGTGCCATAAAGTGCCAGAGATTTGTAATTCACTTCTATTAAAAAATCTTAAGTCTTCCAGTACTTATTAGCTGCTGTATGTCCAGCAGGAAGTAGTGTTTTCTTTCCTGTCTGACCCAGTGCTCTCTGTTGCCTCCTCTGTCCATGTCAGGAACTGTCCAAAGCAGGAGCAAATCCCCATAGAAAACCCCTCCTGCTCTCCAGACTGGAAATAATACAACTTCCTGTTGGGCATACAGCAGCTGATAAGTACTGGAAGGCTTGAGATTTTTTAATAGAAGTAAATTACAAATCTCTGTCACTTCATGGCAGCAGTTGATTTGAAAGAAAAAAATTTTGGGTGGACTACCCCTTTAAGGACCGGAGCAAATTTTATGAATATGACCTGTGTCACTTTATTCATTAATAACTTCGGGATGCTTTTACCTATCCAGACGATTCTGAGATTGTTTTCTCGTGACATATTGTACTTCACATTTCTAGTAAATTGGAGTCGATACTATTAACAAATCTTTATGAAAAAAAAAACCAAAATAGCGTGAAAAATTTTGAAAATTTTCCAACTTTAAAACTTTTCTGCTTATACAGAAAATGGTTATACCACATAAATTATATATTAAATAGCATTAGCAACATGTCTACTTTATGTTGGCGGAATTTATTAAACTATCTTTCTTTTTTTTTAGACAATAGAAAGTGTAAAACATTAGCAGCAAATTTCCACATTTTCAGTAAAATTTCAAAATCAGATATTTTTAGGGACCTGTTCAGGTTAAAAGTGTATTTGAGGGGACTGTGTGTTAGAAATCCCCACAAAGCACCCCATTTCAAAAACTGCACCCACCCAAACTCTGCAAAAGCACGTCACAGAAATAAAAGCTAAGTGTGTAAGAAATTTGAACATTTTAATTTTCTGTGCAGAGATTTTATTGTTATCCAATATTTTTCATAATTATGAACCTATTACCAGAGAAATGCACCCCAATAGTTATTGCCCCGTTTCTGCAGTTTATAGAAATAACCCATATGTGGCCCTATTGCGCTATTTGACGCAACCACAAGCCTCAAGATATAAGGGAGCGCCTAGTGAATTTCAATGGCTCCGTTATATTTGGTCCTTTCTGACTGTACCACTTCAGGTTGGCACCATTTAGAAAACTACACCCCTCAAGGAATGTAACAAGGGGTGCGGTGAGCATTTGGACCCCACAGGTGCTTCACAGATTTTCCGAACAATGTGGCGTGAAAAAAGACAAAAGCATTTTTTATACTAAAACGTTGTTCTAGCCTTCAATTTTTCATTTTCACAAAGGGAAAAAAGAAAAAAAAAACACAAAACATGTTGCGCAGTTTCTCCCGAGTACGGAAATACCCCACATGTGGACATAAAGTGCCAAGCGGGCGCAGGACGAGCCTCCAAAGGGAAGGAGCGCCAATTGGCTTTTGGAAGCTGGATTTCACTGGAATGGATTTTAAGGGCCACGTCGCATTTACAGAGCCCTCGTGCTGCCAAAACACTGGAAACCCCCCACAAGGGACCCCATTCTGGAAACTACACCCCTCAAGGAATCTAACAAGGGGTGCAATGAGGATATGGACCCCACTGGTGAAGGGCACAAATGTGGAACAATGTGACGTGAAAGTGAAAAATGTCATTTTTTCACTTTCATGGCACAAAACATGTAGCGCAGTTTCTCCCGAGTACGGAAATACCCCACATGTGGACATAAAGTGCCAAGCGGGCGCAGGACGAGCCTCCAAAGGGAAAGAGCGCCAATTGGCTTTTGGAAGCTGGATTTCACTGGAATGGATTTTAAGGGCCACGTCGCATTTACAGAGCCCTGGTGCTGCCAAAACACTGGAAACCCCCCACAAGGGACCCCATTCTGGAAACTACACCCCTCAAGGAATCTAACAAGGGGTGCAATGAGGATATGGACCCCATTGTTGAAGGGCACAAATGTGGAACCATGTGACGTGAAAGTGAAAAATGTCATTTTTTCACTTTTATGGCACAAATGTTCCCGTCATCAAGGGGTCCATATCCTCATTGCACCCCTTGTTAGGTTCCTTGTGGGGTGTAGTTTCTAGAATGGGGTAACTTTTGGGGGTTTCCAGTGTTTTGGCAGCACCAGGGCTCTGTAAATGCGACATGACGTTCATCATCAGTTCTAGCCAAATCCAACCTCCAAAATCCAAATGGCGCTCCTTCCCTTTGGAGGCTTGCCCTGCACCCACATGGCGCTTTATGTCCACATGTGGGGTATTTACGGACTCGGGAAGAATTGCTCTACACATTTTGTTTTTTTTTCTCTTTTAACCCCTTGTGAAAATGACAAATTCAAGGCTAAACCAACATTATACTGTAAAAAATGTAATATTTCATTTTCACGCCACATTGTTCCACATTTGTCCCTGTCACCAGTGGGGTCCATATGCTCACTACACCCCTTGTTACATTCCTTGAGGGGTGTAGTTTCCCTAATGGGGTCACTTGTGGGGGGTTTCAACTGTCTTGGCAACACAGGGGCCTTTTAAATGCAACATGACCTCTCAAAATCCATTCCAGCCAAATCCATCCTCAAAAAACCAAATGGCGCTCCTTCTCTTTGGAGGCTTACCCTGCACCCGCATGGCACTTTATGTCCACATGTGGGGTATTTCTGTAATTGCTCTACACATTTTTTTTTTTTTTTATCTTTTAGCCCCTTGTGAAAGTGACCGGCCGAGCACACACCACATAAAGGTAAATGGAAAGCTGGTACAAGAGAAAAGAACGCCCTGCCTGTGAGGGCTTATAATCTAAAAGGAGGTCAGCTCAGAACAGGAACGGGAAGAAGCAGATGACCACAGGACAGAGGTACCTGCAGCAGGGAGGAGATAATGGACATGTGACATTACACATAACTTCCCAAAGGATGCATAACTGTTATATACTTATCTTCCAGTGCTCTAGCAATGTCCTTATTTGCTGCTGAAGCACCGCCTCGGTCAAAAGGAGCACTTTGTGTCTCACCCCTGGCTGGGTGAAGAAACAGAAACCCTGATAGTGTTTGACTGACAGGTGTTCCTGGTGGTCATGTTCAGGAAACACATATGTTCTGGTAGAGATCAGGGGGATGGTCCAATCACCTCTTGGAGTCCTTGGTCTCCTACAAAGTTTTTCAGTGCCCTCATCTAGACGCTGGATATTAGCCAACAGGAGAAGGGTGAGATGGTTTTTCCTGATTTGGCATAAAAAATTCAAGCAAGATCAGCACTCTAACAGTGTCCAACATATAAGCAAAAAAATGGATGTGTTTCGGCTCCACACCATTTTCAACTGACTTTGACTTTGCCATTTTCCCTGAAGCAGAAGGATTTGCCACTAGAGGAGAGGATGAGATAGTGTCTGCTGACTTGGGGACTGCCATTAGAGAAGAAGATGAGATGGTGTCGGCTGAGTTGGGGACTGCAACTAGAGGAGACAAGAACATAGTGTCTGCCAACTTGGGGACTGTTTCAGAAGTAGAAGGGACTGACAAGTTGGATTTGGTTACTGGCTGGATGGCTTCTGCTTCTGGAGAAAATGTCACAGACCTTCAAGCATTACCAGCAGGGTCTGCACAGATTGATGAGGCTCTTCTTCCCCCCAGACCTCTGGTTATTTTCATGATCAAGGAGGTTCCAAAAACAACACACTCAGCCAGGTGATTGCAACAGCCCACCATTCTTATTGACCCCATATAGGGCTGTACACTATCGCATATAGTGAGGAACTTAGACTCTCTTTAGGCAACTAAGCCTATTGAAAATCATAAGTAAGTTGTGTGTGTGCACAAAACCTGCAGCTTATAATAAGTGCATGCTGTATACACAATCCAGCTCCACCATAAATCACTCTGTTGCAGCATTACCTTCCATCCTTGGTGTCTGCAGTCCTGACTTCCCTGCATGCTTCGTCTGTGTCCAGCTATAATTTGCATGTCATGTGGTCAATGAAGTCAGTGGTGTATAGCAGACAGTATAATTTATGGCCTCTCCATAAAATCTACCACCCCTACAAACAACTACAAAGCTGCCAGCCTGAGCAATAAACTCATCTTGCCTCATGGCAGAAGCGGCCCTGCTCCCACTTTATCAAAGTTCTGGACCACAACTTCTCTCTGTACAGGACAATGTTCTCCTTGTTTCATCTTTGCACTGGCCACTATTTCTTTTTCTCTAAACCTGCTTCAATAGTTCTAAGGTGGACTGGAGGGAGTAGGTTCAGCATTCTGGGCCTAAGCCACTTTAAAGGAGCTCAAGCAAGCTTGATGGCCTATCTAGAACAGCAGTACACTTGGTATGGCTTCACTACCTCAATAGGACTGCTGCATTATTAGTATGCTCTGATGGCCTCTCTGGGACATCTGCATGCTCTGGCACACTTTATGGCATTTCTGGAGCTGCACACTTAGTACAGCTTGAGGACATCAGTGGGACTGCTGCTTGCTCTGGCAAATTTGACAGCCTCAGCTGTATGCTCAGTATAGTTTGACAGCCTATCTGGGACTTCTAGACTCCAGTCACATCCTTGCCCAATATGGCTTCCCAATATGATGGTGGTGGACTGGACTGGCTGCTTATACTACCTGGAGTTTAAACACTCCCAGGAGCTGGGTGGTGGTGGCAAGGGAGCCACTTGCCATTACACATGTCTTCCTCCTCCTCAGGCCACTCCCTAAAGACTCATAGATGTTGGGGCTCCCCATCGTCAGTCCACTCCCAAAGCACCAGGGGATGCCAGGGCTCCTCATCTTCTTCAGGCCACCCTATAAACACTTACGGACAGCCAGACAGTGGTAGGCACCACGATCAGGCTGCCATATACCTACCATGCTTTTCTCTGCTGTGGATTCACTGTCATGCAGTGCTGGAAACACATGGAAACAGACACAGACAGAGATGTAGCTTTATATTGGTGCTTGGCAGGCTTCTCTGGAGCTGGTTTTGAAGTATTGTGTGTGTGTGTGTGGGAGGGGGGGAACTATGCTGCAAAATCACACACAAAAACACTCAAAACATTTGCTTTACCCTTTAGAAAGCAATGTGTCATTTAACTTTTTTTTTGCTGTGAAAGAATGAGTGTTTTGTACACAGTTCTCACAAATAGTGATATAATATGATTTAAAACTACTATTTTATACTCAAAGTTGGAATTACACTTAAAAATATTGTTTGAAAAAAAGTATAAAAAGTTTAAATTCTAAAAGCTGGAACAAATAAGATACTGTATAACATTGCTATACAAGAGTAAAGGAGCCTTTTCCTATATGTGTAGTAATATCTGTCAGGTTTCCACTTGAAAGCTAGGGAAATGAGGAAAACCTTTATATGGTTATAATCTAGCCTACCAAGCAAAAAATAGTAGCTATCACAAGGAATTTTTTATCTTGGCCCGTTAATGAGTCTCTGACTAAAGTTAATGCTCCTTGAGGACATGAGCCTCAGAAGCCCAGATGTGACATAAAAGCAATGGACATAACTTTTAGGCTTAGAAAATTCTCAGGAGGCCACAGTAGGTAAAAAAAATAGCTATAAATTGACAAGCAACCTTGTTTGCCCTTTGGCTGTCCAGTGTTTATGAGTAATAATGAATAGATATTTATAAGATTATTCATTTACATGATATTTCTAAATGTAAGTAGAAATGTCTAACAATGCAGTTTGGAATAATGTATAACATGCAAAGTAAATTACGTATGTTATACAGCTGAGCAAGCTGGAAAATGTAAATTTAAAAATATATCTAAATTAAAGTCCGGCGAAAGTTTTTATTAGAGTATTGTATTGTCACCCCAAAGTTATACAAATCACCAGTATATACTGTATTTATTAGGGGAAATGCTTATAAAGTGCTTTTTTCCCTGCACTTACTACTGCATCAAGGCTTCACTTCCTGGATAACATGGTGATGTCACGACCCGACTCCCAGAGCTGTGCGGGCTGTGGCTGCCATCATCTGCCATCATCCTCTCCAGCCGCCACAGCCTGCACAGCTCTGGGAGTCGGCTCGTGACATCACCATGTTATCCAGGAAGTAAAGCCTTGATGCAGTAGTAAGTGCAATGAAAAAAGCACTTTATAAGCATTTCCCATAATAAGTTTATATAGGGGATTTGTATAACTTTTGGGGGGCAATACAATACTTAAATAAAAAATTTTGCTGGACTTCTCCTTTAACAGACAATAATATATTTCAGAAAGATATTACAACTGTATTGTTTTAGAAAGAAAATAAATGTGAAAAATGATAAAACTATTAATATATTGAACAGAGAAACAAAGTCCAGTCATATTAATACCTTTCCCTTCATGTACAATGGAATCATGCTGAGGTAATATGAAACAGGTTTAGCAGTAACAGCTCTTAAAAGTGCAGCCCATGACTGATGCATAACGGACATATGTGGCTTACTGCTTACGTACCCTAATCTTTAATGTTATCAGTTAGAAAACACAACAGATTCTGTACCAGTAACCAGTCTCCACATTAACTCCTATAGCTGACTTGGAGGAGCATGTGACCATGCCCTGCTCCTCAGTGTCCACCATTGGAATATACAGGCTCCGTGGTGGCGGGGCATGGTCACATGTTTCTCCATGTTAGCCATCTTGTGGACAGAATCACCACAGAGCAGGGCAGCACAGCCTGGAGGAGAGGAGTCGGAATTTATTCCTGTGAGGTACACAGGGAGCTGCTGTTAGTAAGTACAGTTACTAATACTTTACAGTAAACCATTTTACTATAAAGTGGCCAACCCCTTTAATTTATGCAAATTATTCTGTTTTTCCATGACACTTTCTACTTTGTATTAGTGGTAATTAATTATACATAAATTCAGCAACTTTTTAGTGATTTTTTTCAATTTAACCC
Organism: Dendropsophus ebraccatus; assembly: GCF_027789765.1. Lineage (NCBI taxonomy): Eukaryota > Metazoa > Chordata > Amphibia > Anura > Hylidae > Dendropsophus > Dendropsophus ebraccatus. The sequence goes on from NC_091455.1 coordinate 110,172,539, forward strand.
CTTCACGATCAAGGACGAAATTGTACATCCTCGGGGAGTTCAGAGCAGGGCAGCGCGGTGGCAAACCTCTAAACTGCCGTGATCCCAAGTGTTATTAATAGCCCGGAACCAAGGCTATTAGCGGGTGCGGTCTGACCGCCGCGCCCGCTAATGAGCCATTTGGATGCAGCTGTCATGGCTGACAGCTGCATTTAAACTGCTCTTTGTGCCCCATTCCTGGTGTCTAGTGGGCAAATCCCCCCCCCCCGAATTGTGATCTGCCCACTAGACACTGATCCCGGCTCGCTATTCTGCTTATTGGGTCTGTAGCAGACCAGACCAACAGAGCTTCGATTTAATGGATCAGTGCTTTGTAATATACGCAGCATTGATCCCAATGGGAGATAAATGCTGTGTATATAGAAATATTTTCTTCAGGTTTTGCAGCATATTTTATAGAAAAATTAAGTATGTCATTGCAAAGTACAATTAGTGGGGCAAAAAATAAGGGTTTGTGTGGGCCTGCAGGTGAAAAAAAAAAGAAGTGCCTTGGCCTTTTAAACGCGAGGAGGAAAAAACAAAAGGGGAAAAACAAAAATTTGCACGGTCCTGAAGGGGTTAAGTTGCATTTTTCTTTTTAGTGATTTTTTTCAATTTAACCCCTTCACGATCAAGGACGAAATTGTACATCCTCGGGGAGTTCAGAGCAGGGCAGCGCGGTGGCAAACCTCTAAACTGCCGTGATCCCAAGTGTTATTAATAGCCCGGAACCAAGGCTATTAGCGGGTGCGGTCTGACCGCTGCGCCCGCTAATGAGCCATTTAGATGCAGCTGTCATGGCTGACAGCTGCATTTAAACTGCTCTTTGTGCCCCATTCCTGGTGTCTAGTGGGCAAATCCCCCCCCCCCAAATTGTGATCTGCCCACTAGACACTGATCCCGGCTCGCTATTCTGCTTATTGGGTCTGTAGCAGACCAGACCAACAGAGCTTCGATTTAATGGATCAGTGCTTTGTAATATACGCAGCATTGATCCCAATGGGAGATAAATGCTGTGTATATAGAAATATTTTCTTCAGGTTTTGCAGCATATTTTATGGAAAAATTAAGTATGTCATTGCAAAGTACAATTAGTGGGGCAAAAAATAAGGGTTTGTGTGGGCCTGCAGGTGAAAAAAAAAAGAAGTGCCTTGGCCTTTTAAACGCGAGGAGGAAAAAACAAAAGGGGAAAAACAAAAATTTGCACGGTCCTGAAGGGGTTAAGTTGCATTTTTCTAAATTTCTTATGCCACATACGCTAGTTAATGAATCATATTAACAACATTGTAATCATTTATTAAACATCATTATTCTTTTCTAGAACATTTCAAGATTTAGAGGATTAGTAGCAATTTTTCAAAATTTTAAGGTAGATTTAAAAATCACCTAGGGGCAGTTCAGTTCTGAAATAGATTTGAAGGGCAACTATGTAAGAAACCCCCATAGATCACCCCATTATAAAACACTGCACAATTTATTTACAACAACACACAAAAAAAATGCAACAGCTTACTTCTAATGGCAAGACATGAACCCAGTAGAGATGTGGACTTAAAGCAGCCCCCTATCAGCTAAAAAAAAAAAAATCTCCATAAAAATAATGAGGCTCTTGACATACCATTTGAAAATGGTGTGTGCTATCCCACCACAGTAAGGCTTCTTACAGCGGTAGGGGGCAGAGGAGAGGGGGCAGAGCTAGCGACTTCAGCTTTATGGGATAATTATGATCCCATAAGCTAAAGTACCAAACCGACCAGGGCATTGAGGAATCAATGACCGGTGGTTGTGAAAGGGTTAATATTTATTAATGGTGTGCTGGTAAAGCGAATAAGTGCACTGAAGGCAGTCCTGCCTCCAGTACACCAAACCAACTAATTTGCATATTAAATGAAGTTGAGAAAAAAAAGGTACTGAGATTTACTGACTTACCTGCTGGAAATATTCCTTTAATGTGAATAATCTAAAATTTTTATATATTTTAAACCATTTTATAAAGTTTTAAATTTGTTAGGGCTTTGTATCGTAACTGAGGTTATTTGGAATGCTAGGAGTAGTATGTTTATATTTATACTAATTTTATACCAGATTTTAATAGTAGCTAATGTATATGAGTTGTTTTTAGTTGGAAATATTTAGTTTAGCTTTCCAGATTTAGGACATAAGTGGTTCACCCATGTGCTGTTTTGGATAATGCCACAGTTTCCCATACCCCTCTATTTTTCTGGGGTAACATGGTTAATTTTATGCTTTTTATATAGCCTAATGTGTCTATTGGCAATCTATTTTATAAGCAGCCTGTAAAGAACAACAGATGAGCAGTGTTTGTGGAGAGACAACTTGGCAGACAAAGACAGATTTTTTAAGACAAAGCCGGGAATGGGAGAAATGAGGAGGAATTTCAGTCTTTCCTTTATGACCTGTTTTCTGATTATAGTCTGTTTCTGGCTTTGGCTTCAAAAATATGTAAGATAAATCTGCTCATCTGCTTCATTAGAACATTTATGCACATGAAGACATGCAGGACAAAATGGTAAGGAAATTATAGAAATATTGATTATTGAGACCACAATAGATATACATTTATCATGTTTAACCCTCTTCCGCCGTGGCACTGTAAATTAACATTGCTGCAGCAACGTTATTTATTATGCAGGATGACATAGGCACACCCGCGGCCAGTCCCAGCTGTTAGGTATAGCCGGGGACTTGCCGCAACTGTCAGCATCTGAGCAGTGATTCAATGTTGACAATTAACCCTTTTGATATGGACCAAGAGAAAAAGGAGCGTTGCACCTCCCACCTATGGCTGACACTAATGCCACTTGGCTACATTTAAAAACCAACGCCAGGATGTTGATATATAATTTGATCCAACCATATTGCCTCATTTACCACGTGCAGGTCCCCTGGTTCACATGGGTCCCTACACTAACTCACCACCGTGTCGGTCAGCGACCACCCACCCCGCAAAGCGTGCACAAACAGGGAAGGCAGGCCATAGGAGGGCCCTGCAACCCCACTGCTAAAGGACCAATCCCCAAGGGCCCCCCTATTACCCAGAAGGTGCCGCCGGCGGAGAAGGCTGCTGCCAAACAACACAAGTGTGAACAAGGTCTAAAACACTCACCATTCTTCTGCAGGTAGAATGGGAAAAACAGGAGGGATAGGTCATGTGTGCCCAGGTGTCTCCTGCTGATTGCGGTCATGTGGGTCTTACCAGGAGGAGTGCACACACTGAGAAAAGAGAGAAACGTAAAATACGGAACGGGAGAAAAAGGAGCGTTGCACCTCACACCTATGGCTTACACTAATGCCACTTGGCTACATTTAAAAACCAACACCAGGATGTTGGTATATAATTTGATCAAACCATACTGCCCCATGTACCACGTGCAGGTCCCCTGTTTCACATGGGTCTCTACACTAACTCACCACCGCAAAGCGTGCATAAACAGGGAAGGGAGGCCATAGAACGGCCCTGCAACCCCACTGCTACAGGACCTATCCCCAAGGCCCCCCCTATAACCCAGCAGGCGCCGCCGGCGGAGAAGGCTGCACACTTTGCTGGGGTTGGTGGTCGCTGACCGACACAGTGTGGCGTTAGCTTAGGGACCCGTGTGAATTATTATTATTATTATTATTATTATTATTATTATTATTATTATTTATTTATTTATAGAGTGCACTTAATTCCAGAGCGCTATACAGGTAACAGGGGTAAGATCAAAACACATTACATGAAGGCAGATGGCAGACTGATACATGGGGAAGAGGACCCTGCCCGCGAGGGCTTACAATCTATAAGGTAATGGGAGAGAAACAGGAGGTAAAGTGCAGCCATTCAAGTGTGATGCAGAGTTATTGTAGGTTGTAGCCTAGTTTGAAGAGATGGGTTTTCAGGTTACTTTTGAAGGACTTGATGGTGGGTGAGAGCCGGATGTGTTGGGGTAGCGAGTTCCAGAGTATGGGGGAGGCTCGGGCAAAGTCTTGGAGGCGATTGTGTGAGGTACGAACAAGGGGGGGGGGGCGCAGACGGAGGTCAGTGGAGGATCAAAGGTTGCGTGAGGGACGGTAGTGGGATATCAGGTCGGAGATGTACGGAGGGGACAGGTTGTGGATGGCCTTGTACGTCATGGTCAATAATTTAAAGTGAATACGTTGGGTAATGGGGAGCCAGTGGAGGGATTGGCAGAGGGGGGAGGCAGAGGCAAAGCGAGCGGAAAAGTGGATTAGTCGGGCGGCAAAAGTTAAGGATGGACTGGAGGGGAGCAAGGGAGTTAGATGGAAGGCCAGAGAGGAGGATATTACAGTAGTCCAAGCGGGAAATAACGAGAGCATGTACCAGCAGTTTGGTGGAGTCAGGGGTGAAAAAAGATCGGATTCTGGAAACGTTTTTGTGGTGAAAGCGGCAGGAGGGTGTCGGGGCCTTAATATGCGGTTTAAAAGACAGGGTAGAATCAAAGGTGACCCCAAGGCAGCGGACTTGGGGGACAGGGGACAGAGTGCAGCCATTGATAGTGATTGACAGATTAGACGGCAGGGTAGAGCGAGATGGGGGAAAAATGATAAGTTCTGTTTTGTCCATGTTGAGTTTTAGAAAGCGGGAAGAGAAGAAGGAAGATATAGCCGACAGACACTCTAGAATCCTAGATAGCAAAGAGGTGACATCCGGACCAGAGAGGTAGATCTGAGTGAATCAGGAGACCTGCACGTGGTACACAGGGCAGTATGGTTTGATCAAATTATATACCAACATCCTGGTGTTGGTTTTTAAAATTAGCCGAGCAGCATTAGAATCAGCCATAGGTGTGATGTGCAGTAGCTCTCTTCTCTCCATGTCACATTAACCCTTTTGATACTGCGGTTGGCACGACCGCAGCATCTATGGAGCTTTAGACAGAGAATTCTCCATCTGTTTTATCTCCCTTCAACACCTGGGCATACTCCTGATGAGGCAGTGGATGCTCTCCTAAGGAATCTCCTCCCAGATCTGCATCAGTAAACTCCTGGACACTCTGTGATCCATGGCACCAATACCTTTGCCATGCAGGAACAGCTGACACACCTCACTCACATGAGGCCTAGTATTGTCATGCATCAGAAGGAACCCAGGGCCCACAGCACCTGCATATGGTCTCAAAATGGGTCTAAGGATCTAATCCCGGTACCTAATCGCAGTCAGAGTACCCATCCTTCCTCTCACCTTTCCATTCTAATCTATTAGAATATTTTTGTACTTTTACTTTTACTTTTATATAAGCTATAGAGCATTTTTACACTAATTCTCCTTGTCTTAGGCTATGTACACATAATCGGCAACAACGGATATACTTTTTACGAAAATATACATTGCTTTGTCTTCTATGGAATCCCGGCCGAAGCATATACACAAAGTATACGCTCTGGCCGGGATCTCTTGCGGCACTGTAGAAAACTGACATGTCAGTTTTCTGTGGCCGCTATTCATTGAATGTCAGATGCGCCCTCATCAGAACTGTGTGGCCCTAAAAATCATCCGACCGGTACTGCAGTATCGGCCGGGATAATCTATTTATAGACTGGCCAGTCTCTTAAAGTAGTCTGCACATGGCCAGATACTGTATGTTCCACTAAGAAAATTGCTAAATGTTTGGTCTTTCTGCTCCCTTACGTGGTTCGGGATCAAAAGACAAGGAAGGAGTGCTGCATCACAGATTGCAACACATATGTGCTTTTTAAATGGCAAAGAACCAAGGCCAGGTATCCATCCACAGACAGCTGTTTCGGGGTGTTGCTCCTCATCAGTGTGGAGCAGGATACTGCCTAGGTGGGAGCAATGCCTAGTAGAGCCATATGCGAAACAGATCACTGATCTCAGGGAGACCAGACAAAGATAACACTGTTGCCGGCTGCAGCGCTCAATACAATAAGATCCTAGGCGCATTGCTCCTTGGCAAACATGAATATGCAAAAAAAGAGCTTGCGGAGCCTATTGAGTAGAGCACTATATTCATATACATTATGTCAATAATAATTTTTAAACTTATTTTATCAGCTCTTACTAAAGTGTAACATTTGAATATTTCTGGGTACTATATATTTATTTAAACTTGCTCCTGCTTTGGATTGTCACATGAAATCTCATGAAATGTCTCATACTTAAACAAAGTAATATCTATTGGTAAAAGGAAAGTGATTCACGGCAAGTCCAATCCCATAAAAACTTTTTCCTTTATTAGAAAACCATAGGTAAAATCAGAACATAGGTATAAAGTGCAACATGTTTCGACGTCTCACACGTCTTAATCACTGCATGAAGATCCATTAAAAACATCTAGTTTAAATACAAATATTTGAGTGGTAAATCTAGCTTACCTGTTGCAAACACCAGTGAGGCTTAATGAATCTCAGTGTGTCATAGACATCAGCTGTACTAGCCTACTAATGGGACAACAGGTAGCGCTACCTAGTGTTATGGAAGGTAATATCAAACATAGGGATAGGGAGAATTAGTTAATAAATGTACATTAGATCAGACTTATAATGAAATCCTTGAGAGAATCTAGAACCTAAGTTCAGTATCCAAAATGCCTTTCTGCTAAGTATCTTATGTTCCCAATTGCCTCCTCTAACATTTCTGTGTACTTTTTAAATACCATAAAATATTAGATGCTCAGTGTTACCATTGTGGGCATCATGTACAAAATGACGCCCTTTTCCTAACATATTGTGACATTTTTTTAATAAAATCATATAGGTGCTCAGCAATTCTCATCTTTCTTTTCCTCAATGTACAACCAATATAAATTTTTTCACGATATTTACACTTAATGCAATAAAGTATATGATCTAAATTACAGTTAATAAAAGACTTAATTGCATAACATCTTGTTTTGTCATGATTCCAGAATTATTTGTTTTTGTTTTAACTCCACAAGGGAAGAAGCCGGTTTAAGAGAACCAAACCCTTTTGTTAGGAGCACTTTTTTTGGGCACAGTTGGTGAGATTAGTTTACCAGTGGTAATCCCTCTCTTCGGTACCACATTTACACCTGCATGTAATATACTGTTAAGTTTTTCGTCTTGTTAAAGAATGGGTAAGTACTTGTAAAACATATTTCTGATGAGTAGGAAAATATTATTTTTTGTAATTTTTCCTTCACTTTACTTTTTCTTGTTGAAAAGAACAAAGACTCACAATCCCGTTTGTCATTCTCCTTTTTACCTTTCCCTAACATCCAGGTAGGATACTGTCTAGCTCTAAGTCTTTGATCTATATTTACAACTTCATTTTTGTAATCACAGTCCCTAGAGCATGACCGTTTACTTCTCAGGTATTCACCCTTAGGGATAGCTGCCACTGTATGTCTAGAGTGACAACTTCTTGCATGTAAGATATTATTGCAAGAGATGGATTTTCTATAAGTGGAAGAATTCATCTTCCCTTTCTCTACATCTCCTTGCAATTTCAAATCAAGAAAATCTATGCAATCCTTGATTCCAGAGCTGGTGAATCTAAGATTTAATTCATTATTACTCATATACTCCAAGAGTATGGTTACGGACAGTACATTGTGAACCCAAATAATCACGAGGTCAACGTTGTACTATCTTTACCAGATTATATACTCTCTGAAAGGGTTACAGTCCGAAAAAATAAACTGCTCCTCCCACCAACTCATACAAATTTGGTAGGGTAGGTGATAAATACTTGTGATCAAAGTATTTTAGGAGTGATACCATTATCGGCCAACACAAAATTGTTAGAATTGTGAGCTTTCGGGATTCAAAAGATCCCTTCGTCAGGCAAGTTCACAAGTTTGTGAACTTGTATTTACCACAATATGGATTTTTCTGGCTAACACTGTAGTATACCATATATTTTTTTCTAGGGTACGTGAAAAACAATACTCCACCAGAGCACCAGTTACTTGCAAATAATAATCTTTATTAAAAAAAAGAGAGAGTTGTATTTAAGGAGGTATTCAGTGGAGAGAAGAATTAATTCATTAGTCTCGGGAGAATATAAATTGGATTTCTCTAGATCAGGGGTGTCAAACTCAAATACACAGTGGGCCAAAATTAAAAAAATTGGACAAAGTTGCGGGCCAACCTTGATAATTATTGAAGCGCGAACGCCGCAACGCTGGCACTGTCAGAGCAGCATGCGTTGTTCCTGGCACTGTCAGTGGTGTGAGTCTCCCAGCCCTGTGCCATGTCATGTGCCTGTGTCATGATAAATGACATGACATGAAAAATTGCTATGACATGATTAAACACCAACCCATATAGTAGCCAATCCCCCCAAAATTGCCCCACATATTAGCCAGCCCTTCCAATAGTGTCCAAATAGTAGCCAGCCCCCTAAGTGTCCCATATAGTAGCCAGCCCTCCCCAAGAGTCTTATATAGAAGCCAGCCCTCCACAATAGTCTATTTTAGAGTAGCCAGTCCTTTCCCTTAGTCTCTTATATAGTAGCCAGCCCTATATAAAAAGCGATCAAAACTTTTCTCTGACACCAATTTGATATTATTAAAAACTAGAGATCATGGCGCAAAAAATTAAACCCCAATCAGCCCTGTAGGTGGAAAAATAAAAGCGCTATGACTCTTAAAAGGCGGGGAGGAACATTACATTAATTTGACCCGGACATCCGTGCATCTATGGGCTTGGTCTTCAAGGGGTTAACTATATGTACCATAGGGAATGTATAGTGATTGCTTGTTGTTTTATGCACAGTTACATAGTCGGTTATCTAAACACCTACAGTACTATTTCTGGCTGTATTCCAGTATCTATGTCCTTCCTAGGCGTGCCTAGGAAGGACATGATTAGGCTATGTATTTATCTGCAATGTTATTATGTTCCTGGAGTCCACAGGGTTAGACTTACACCTTTATGCTTTTATGGCCTAGTCTAAACATATGACACTAACTTTTTTTTTAGCGTAGATTTATACGTAGCGTAGATTTGCATTCAGCCTTTGTAATTATTAGAGAGGCTAAAAAGAAAGTCACAAATGATTTACCTAGGGTAATGCTTCCCTTTCTGTAAACTTAACATTAAAAAAAAATGTTTAATACACTATAACACTCCAACTACAAGGAGAAAAATTGATTACTATAATTTTATTGTTATCAAACACGTTAGAAAACATTTGCATACATTAACATATTCCAAGTACTGTGTATTTAATCAACGATGCTATTGTAGATTATAGAAATGTAATTGTTTGTATCTGTGCAGCTTCCAGTTGCCTGCAGTCAGAGGAAACGTGTACAGAGATATTCACACTTATAATTATCATACACTTATACTGCACATTAGCTAAAACTGTGTTTAATATTTTAGCAAGTTAGAATTTCTTAAATCCTAATTGAGAATACAGAAACAGCAATGACTTACTAGTATGTCTCTCACTTGTATTTTGTAAATTTTGAATCTAATGAGCCATAAGCAGTTTCTCCAACCTCCCATACCTTCAATTAGTAATGTATCATTAATATCTACATCAAAGATTGTGAGAATGACTTTTGTCAAGGGGGAGGAACACAAACACTAATTAAGACCAGATGTCTGCATTTGGGTTCTATCTGCACACTTTATGATAGCAGAACTGAAGGCTCACATAAATCTCTAGTGATTTGCTTTAGGTTGTTCTATGTTGCACTTGAGTGAGACAACAATCTAACAATGCCTATAGGAAATACACTGATGTGTAACACTTTATCAGTGTGACAAGTTGGTTCAAGGTTGAAAGAGACACTTTGAAGAAGTGTAGCATACAGTTGATGCTTTGGCTGTCATCGTTCATTTGACTTGATAAAGTTAAATGTATGGGACAAAGTTGTATCAGCAAAGATATTGAAGCTTGCCAAATTCTGATTAATTTTCCTTTATATTATGAACTCATATGAAATAATGAGCGAAGCGTTTTTCTGGAATTGCTAAATGTAGATAAATATAAGCATACTAAGTATCACTCAAACCCAGAATCATTTATAGGGGTAGCCCAGGACTTCTTATACAGCTGCACTGATCTCTCATAGAGATCAGTGCAGTATACATATACAGCACTGATCCATGAGATGCTGCTGCAACCCAGAGCTATTGATCGCCAAGCCGGGATCAACGTCATTGCGATGCTTAGGCGTGACTGGGTAAAATGAGAAGATCACCCCTACAGGGGGATAGTCTGTCCACTAGACACTATGGATGGGCTTTTGAAAGCAATTAAATGCAACTGTCAGTTTTGACAGCAGCATTTAACTGTCTTAGTTAGTGAGCATGGTTATCGACCTGCTCATGCTAACAGCCACAGTCCTTGGCTGCTGATAGCAGCCGGGAGCACAGCAATTCAGAGCGGGGTCATGGCACCTCCCTCTGAACCCCCCCTATCGGCACAATGACGTACCACAAACATCATGGGGTGCTAAGGGGTTAAGCCAAAGATAAGTGAACTTTTCAAAAGTTTTGTTAGGCATTTTCACCGAATTTTGCTGCAAAATTCCAGTTCCTCCGAACCTTTAGGACAATAGGGTTTTTTGCCATGAAAAATGTGGCAAAAGCATGCAGCAAAAACATGCTTTTTAATGTCCTATTGATTTTAATAGGAGAAGCTGCAACAATGCAAGTTTTAAAGCAGTGCTGAAAAACAAGTGACATATCACTTTTTTGGAGCCTTTCTGCTTGTTCAAGGCAATAAAAAGCACTTTTGGCAAAACCGCACTGAAAAACATAAAAAAAAAGCCAAAAAAGCATAGTGTTTAATTAATGTGTGAACATACCCCCACAGAGTATTAATGTGGGAAGCAGCAGTGGCTTTTACAATGAAAAAATGTGAAATCACAGAGTTTTAAAAAATGTCAATCCTCAGTCAGGTCATCAACTTTGACAACATATGACACGTCACAGCGTTGAAGCTGTCAGCAGCAATCTAAGTACCCCAGAGAGCCAAAAAAAAAAAACGATGACAGCAACAGCCCAATAATAGGCTGCATATCGGTGAGTTCACAGGGACGAACACAGATATAAGATCTACTTAGTCCTTACTTGCCCCATAACAGGTTTGAATGCATTAGCTTGCGGCCACAGTGAGCTCTGCACAGCATATTTGGCACATTCCACCCCCACCTAACCCCTTGGACCCAAGACTGAACATCCTCACTAGACTGCGTCCAATGAGCTGTACGAAGTGCACTGTGCCAACCCCTTCCTTGCTTGGGTGAACTCCATCCTTTAAGGCTCCACTACTGGAGCCAATGCTGAAAAGAGAGAATGTGAGGCAAGTCCACAATGGCAAGTATAATACCCCCCCCCCCCCACACACACACACACACACATACACACACACAACAGAGACAGTGTGGCCCTCAGGGGGTTAAGTGGGGATGTTATGCATCTTCACTAAACCCCCTCAAGGCTAGACTGTAATCCTCTGGGTCTGAAAATTCAGGTCTCATTGATTTGAATGGGAACTGGGTCTGGGGGTCTTTTTTTTGTTCGACCAAACACGACAAACCGAACCTTAACAGGCCAATAATCACTATTGCTGAGCTCTGACAAAAAGTTCCTGTTTGTTCTAACCAAACTTTAAACAAACCCCACTAAAACAGCTAAACAATTGCAGCTACAAAAGTTGGACTACAGGGGCTCTTTTGCTGCAAAAAAAACACATAAAAGCTGTGAGTTGTTTTGTGGCTGAAACATGCTATTTAATGTCCTATTAAATTCAATGGTAGAAGCAGTTCTTTGGAGAGTTTCTACTTGCACTTTTTTTTGGCAAAACCACACAAAAAACATCAATACCTGCCAAAGTGAAGCATGGTGAACCCCAATAAGGAGCTCTTTCTCTGTCCCTGTGTTTCTGCCACTAGGGAACTACATCTCTGCCCCTGTGTTTCTGCCCCTGGCAAAAAATAGGCTTGAGGAAAGTATGGCAATTTTTGTGCAGCGTGGTGCAGGTGCTCCTAATTGAGTCTGGCCATCTGCTGATGCCTTTGGTCTAAAAAGAACTTGGAGACATGGCATGTGGTGCCTTCATCACCACTGCTCAGATACAGTGTTGCTATCAAGTTCAGCTGGAGTAAGGAACCTGTTGTATATGGTCCATCACCATTATACTGGGATGCAACATGGAGCACATACACTAATGTAAGGAACTTTTCATGCATCCAAAGTGTCTTATATGAACATGCAGTAGGCCATTATGTTGCCTCAACCCTCTTCAAGAACCCTTAGAGGCCGATCTACAAGTGCAGGCTCCTCTACTCCTGCTTCAGCATCATCATTCCCCAGTCCAGTTGGTACCAGGAGAGGAAAGAGCAGCAGTAGGACATCAGAAGACATCTAGAGAACCCTGACTTGGGTTAAATGTTTCCTGAGCGAAGGGTAGCCACTATCCAGTTCGCCTATTCGCCTACCCTATTTGTTTGCAGTAACTACAGTAGGTAAAATAGGATTAACTGGAGTTCATTCATAATCTTGAACCCGGTGAGGAGGTGGAGAACACCCCTATGTAAGGGCCATGTGGATGATGGGCTGCCGCAATCACCCAGCCAGGTGTGTTACTATAGGAGACATCTTCTTTTCACATGGAGTTGAAGGAGTGGGAAGAAGATACCCAGCACCCATCTTAAAGGGGTTATCCAGAGCTGCAAAAACATGGCCAATTTCTTCCAAAGACAGCACCACTCGTCTCCAGCTTGGGCGGGGTTTTGTTGCTTAGTTCCATTTAAGTGAATGGAGCTTAATTGCAAGCCACACCTGAACTGAGTGAACTGAGAGTCGTGTTGTCTCTGAAAGAAAGTGGACATGTTTTTGTAGCACTGGATAACCCCTTTAAGCCTTAGTCGACATGACAGAGGGCCTTCACCTTTGCCGGTACATAGTAGCAAACTCGCAGGAGCAGCAAACTACCAGCAGCCACCAGTTCCTCCACAACACTTCCAGCATGATGGCTATCACCTCTACATCCACAGGTGCCCAGCTGTGTGTGCCATCAGGAGTGAGAGGATGCCCAGATGTCTTAGGGGCCGGAGGTCCAGCATATATCTTGGCCCTGCATCAGCAACTTGTAGGGACAGTTATAAAGCCTTTTTTGTATGCACCCCTTGAGCAGTTCTGTTTCATGATATGTATGCCCAATTGGCCAAAGTTTTGAAGATTTTCCACGTTGGCAACATGTAATATTCAAATACAATTTTGAACCTAATTTGATTAAAATAATAATAATAATAATAATAATAATAATAATATCAAAATAAAAAAATGAAATTATTTGGTGTCTCATATAACTAGTTTCAAATGAGGCTTGCACATTGTAACAAAATATATACATAGGAAGCTGATGTAAAGCATTGATTTGCTTGAATGAAAAAATGGGGAAAATGACCTCCCTGATATACTGCCTTGTCATTGTGCTATTCACTTTATTTTTTCTCTAGCACACAAGCCCTCAAAATAAATATCCCTTCAAGTTCTCTTTTATGATCCGTTGGAGTTACACATGAATCGTGAACAGTTTTGTCAAACTCCTATTCATAGCTCTGTTCATAGTTGTTTACTGTAATAAGCATACTTGTTTGATAATGATGCCCAGGTCAATTAGTATATTTTTGTGGTAAGGCTGTGTGACACTAGAAAGACCATAGCAAAATGTAATGTTATGCAAGGTATCCATTACAACTTTCTTCCCTATCTACCAGTTTCAGACTGTCATTTCTCAGAGTTGTAATCTGGAAATGCATGCTTTTTTTAGTGAAGTCAATAAAATATATGTGAAGGGGTTGCAAAGAAGTTATTAGATTTTGTATACTCATTTACATACTACATTTGCTAGAGTCACAAAGTCAGAATACATTTGGAATACATTCATACCCTTCTAGATTGCCTTCTAAAACAATACAAATGAAGACATGTCATTTATGCAGAATATGACTTATTGTTACCTTGTCAAACATGAGACTGAAACCAGCCCTTAAATAGTGTCATGATACCTCGATTTTTTGAGTGAAAAGCATAGATGATAGATAGATAGATAGATAGATAGATAGATAGATAGATAGATAGATAGATAGATGGATGGATGGATGGATGGATGGATGGATAGATAGATAGATAGATATTTGTATGTGTAACACATTTTACTAAAACATGAACATTAACAATATTTAAATAAGACCTCCATCAGAACTATTCAGGCCTCAATGAGAGACTTTTCACCATGGTACTTAAAGGGGAACTATCAGCAGGTTAGTCAAATATATGATATGATATGTCCCTATTGCACAGCAAATGCAGAGGAGGAATGTATGTCTCTTACCTTCATCCTCTGTGCCATTCCGATGCAGTTAGATCGCCACCCTCATAGTGCAGATCCCTCCCGCCTCCGGCTATCTTGCTCCTTCCATTATCATTAGAAAGAGGCAGGCCGTGCTAATAACGGGTGCCCCAGTGCTCCTAACAGTGTTCTGGGCAATAGGGACATTTCAGAAGTTTAGATTAGTCTAACCTGCTAATAGTTCCACTTTAATTTTGTATAATATTGTATTGTACTTATTTCCAGAATCCTGTCTGCTGCAGATTGCATGGTGTCTTGATTATGTATTTATTTATTTATCTTCTATAACTTTATCCTGCCTTTTTCTCAATTGTATTTGATCAATCCCATGAAGCCACAGTGGACCAGTTACCAGCAGCTAGCAGTCTTTGCCAGGAGGGGGCAGTGGGATTACCCTTCCCTAATTATATTAAAAATACATTGTAGAGGCTAGAAGATAGAACTGTGATCTGTGATCTTCTTTATTACTGTGTGACATTATTGCAATTACTTACACCATACTGTATAAATCCCCATTCAAAAAATATCTATGTCTCACTCAAATATGCCAAAGCATACAACCCACCCACACAATAAAACAGATGTTACTGAGCTAACTTAATAAACATACTAAAACTTTTTTCCCCCCTTTTTTTCTCCCACAAATATAATTTAACTAATATAACACCGATACATGTACAAGGATAAGTGAATGCAACAGTGAACATGTGCATTACCAGGAATCTTTAAATAATTAGCATTTTAAGCACAAATTTAATGAGGACAATTAGTATTTCCCACTACAGGTTTTGCATCGCCCTTCCCTGACTCCGAACACGGCACTCTCATTCACGCCATTCCCACCATGGCCACACCAGCAGCGCTGCCTCCTCCACATCCTCCTCTAGCAGCTTGGGTGGCATGAGCAGCGGCACCAGTCTGAGCCTGATGTCCATGATGCACGCTTTCATGCAGCCACAGGCCGGGGTAACAGGAGCACCTGCACAGCAGCAAGACATGGCGGCACACCTCAAACAGCAAGTCCAGGTGTTTTTGGACTCTACGTTGCCACCTAACGTGCCGGAACCCCTGGACTACTGGGTGGGAAAATTAGATGTCTAGCCACAACTCGCTGAATTTGCTTTGGACATACTCTCCTGTCTGCCCAGCAGTGTGTCATCCGAGCGAATTTTCAGCGCAGCAGGTCATTATGTCAGTCCCAGGAGAACCAGATTGTCCTGTGATAGTGTGGAACGTCTGACTTTCATCAAAATGAACGCCACATGGATAGATAAGGACTTTGAGACACCTGCTCCTGATACTACAGAGTAGGATTTGGTCCTGTTGTCACCAAGATGTAGGACCTTTACTGCTTCTATTATGGCCTATATGTGAACTAAAACTTACTGGTCATTCGACCATTCCTGCTGCCCTGCTACCTCGCTTGTCCATGGAACTCATTATTCTGATTCTGCTGCTCATGTCACCCCATTATAACTGCCACTCCTGCCCTGGCATCCATTTTGGCTACTGCTGGCCCTTCACTGGCCTCCATCTTGGCTACTGCTGGGCCTTCACTTGCCTCCATCTTGGCTACTGCTGGGCCTTCACTGGCCTCCATATTGGCTACTGCTGGGCATTCACTGGCCTCCATATTGGCTACTGATGGGCCTTCACTGGCCTCCATCTTGACTACTGCTGTGCCTGTTCTTGCCTTCATGTTGGCTACTGCTGTGCCTTAACTGGCCTCCAAATTGGCTACTGCTGGGCCTTAACTGACATCCATGTTGACTACTGCTGTTCCTTCACTGGCCTCATAATTGGCTACTGCCGGGCCTTAACTGGCATCCATGTTGACTACTGCTGCTCCTGTACTGGCCTCCATGTTGGCTATTGCTGTGCCTTAACTGGCATCCATGTTGACTACTGCTGTGCCTGCCCTTGCCTCCATGTTGACTACTGCTGTGCATGCCCTTGCCTCCATGTTGGCTACTGCTGGGCCTTAACTGGAATCCATGTTGACTACTGATGTGCCTTCACTGGCCTCCATATTGGCAACTGCTGGGCCTTAACTGGCATCCATGTTGACTACTGCTGTGCCTGCCCTTGCCTCCATGTTGGCTACTGCTGGGCCTTAACTGGCATCTATGTTGACTACTGCTGTGCCTTTACTGGCCTCCATATTGGCTACTGCTGCGCCTTAACTGGCATCCATGTTGACTACTGCTGTGCCTGCCCTTGCCTCCATGTTGACTACTGCTGCTTCTGTACTGGCCTCCATGTTGGCTACTGCTGCTCCTGCCTGGACTGCACGTTGGCTACTGTTGCTCCTGCCTGGCCTCCATGTTGACTACTGTTGCTCCTGCCCTTGGCTCCATGTTGGCTACTGCTGGGCCTTAACTGGCATCCATGTTGACTACTGCTGTGCCTGCCCTTGCCTCCATGTTGACTACTGCTGTGCACGCCCTTGCCTCCATGTTGGCTACTGCTGGACCTTAACTGGCATCCATGTTGACTACTGCTGTGCCTTCACTGGCCTCCATATTGGCAACTGCTGGGCCTTAACTGGCATCCATGTTGAATACTGCTGTGCCTGCTCTTGCCTCCATGTTGACTACTGCTGTGCCTGCCCTTGCCTCCATGTTGGCTACTGCTGGGCCTTAACTGGCATCTATGTTGACTACTGCTGTGCACACCCTTGCCTCCATGTTAACTACTGCTGTGCACGCCCTTGCCTCCATGTTGGCTACTGCTGGACCTTATCTGGCATCCATGTTGACTACTGCTGTACCTGCCCTTGCCTTCATGTTGACTACTGCTGTGCACGCCCTTGCCTCCATGTTGGCTACTGCTGGACCTTAACTGGCATCCATGTTGACTACTGCTGTGCCTTCACTGGCCTCCATATTGGCTAATGCTGGGCCTTAACTGGCATCCATGTTGACTACTGATGTGCCTTCACTGGCCTCCATATTGGCAACTGCTGGGCCTTAACTGGCATCCATGTTGAATACTGCTGTGCCTGCTCATGCCTCCATGTTGACTACTGCTGTGCCTGCCCTTGCCTCCATGTTGGCTACTGCTGGGCCTTAACTGGCATCTATGTTGACTACTGCTGTGCCTTCACTGGCCTCCATATTGGCTACTGCTGGGCCTTAACTGGCATCCATGTTGACTACTACTGTGCCTGCCCTTGCCTCCATGTTGACTACTGCTGCTCCTGTACTGACCTCCATGTTGGCTACTGCTGCTCCTGCCTGGCCTGCAAGTTGGCTACTGTTGCTCCTGCCTGGCCTTCATATTGACTACTGTTGCTCCTGCCCCTGGCTCCATGTTGACTACTGCTGTGCCTGTCCTTGCCTCCATGTTGGCTACTGCAGCTCCTGAACTGGCCTCCATGTTGGCTCCTGCTGCTCCTGCCTGGCCTCCATGTTGGCTACTTTTGCTCCTGCCTGGCCTCCATGTTGACTACTGTTGCTCCTGCCCTTGGCTCCATGTTGGCTACTGCTGGGTTTTAACTGCCATCCATGTTGACTACTGTTGTGCTTGCCCTTGCCTCCATGTTGGTTACTGCTGGACCTTAACTGGCATCCATGTTGACAACTGCTGTGCCTTAACTGGCATCTATTTTGACTACTGGTGTGCCTGCCTTTGCCTCCATGTTTGCTACTGCTGGGCCTTAACTGGCATCCATGTTGACTATTGCTGGGCCTTAACTGGCATCTAGATTGACTACTGGTGTGCCTGCCCTTGCCTCCATGTTGGCTACTGCTGGGCCTTAACTGGCATCTAGGTTGACTACTGGTGTGCCTGCCCTTGCCTCCATGTTGGCTACTGCTGGGCCTTAACTGGCTTCTAGGTTGACTACTGGTGTGCCTGCTCTTGCCTCCATGTTGGCTACTGCTGCTCCTGCCTGGCCTCCATGTTGGCTACTTTTGCTCCTGCCTGGCTTCCATGTTGACTACTGTTGCTCCAGCCCTTGGCTACTGCTGGGTCTTAACTGCCATCCATGTTGACTACTGTTGTGCTTGCCCTTGCCTCCATGTTGGGTACTGCTGGACCTTAACTGGCATCCATGTTGACTACTGCTGTGCCTTAACAGGCATCTATTTTGGCTACTGTGGATCCTGCCTGCCCTCCATGTTGACTGCTGTTGCTCCTACCTGGCCTCCATGTTGGCAACTGCTGCACCTGCCTGGCCTCCATGTTGGCTACTGCTGATCCTGCCTTCCCTCCATGTTGACTACTGTTGCTCCTGCCTGCCCTCCATGTTGGCTACTTTTGCTCCTGCCTGGCCTCCATGTTGGCTACTGCTGATCCTGCCTGCCCTCCATGTTGGCTACTGCTGATCCTGTCTGGCCTCCATGTTGGCTACTGCTGCTCCTGCCTGGCCTCCATGTTGACTACTGCTGCTCCTGTACTGGCCTCAAATGACTATTGCTGGACCTCCACTGGCCTCCAATGACTACTGCTGCTCCTTCACTGCATTTGTGACCTTTTTCCTGCATAGACCCTGTAATGGTGAATTTCCTGCATAGACCCTGTAATGGTGAATATTGAAGTCTATAAAAAAAAATGACTTTGAGATATCGAAAAGATAACGATGTTACTGACATGTAGAGCCCTAAATTCAACCAAATACACTACCCCAGTATCAAATAGACGCTTTAAACTATGAAATCTGAAGAAATCCGAAATTCGGTCGAACCGAACCTTCCGAAAAAATCTGAAAGTCCGGTCGGACCGAACTTTTGAAAAGTTCGCTCATCTCTACTTACATGTAACATATTTGTCCTTCTGTAATAGTCCCATTACTGTAGCTACTATATTTTGGCTGTTTTATTAAGATTTGAGACACAAATATTAACAAATTTGACCCAAAAATTGTGAAATTTCTTCCTGCTTCACTTAACTCTAAAACTAACCATATACGACTGGGCATTTAAGACGACCCCCAACTTTTAAAAAGACATCGTCCGGCAGCAAATTCCAAACGACATCAGCAAAAGAGAAATCCAATATTCTGTGGCTCCAATATGAATGAATGACAGAGGCTGCAGGGACCTCGGGCGCAGGTAGTGTCTCTGTACCATGCTGCCTGCATCGGGAAGATGACAGAGGAGATGTATGGCTGTGGGGAGAGAGGAGCTGCTTGGAGAGATGAGCTGCCAGAAATGGGTAACAGGTGAGTTGATTTTTTCTTTTCTTGCGGGAAGAGGCGGTTGCGGGACAGGCATCAGCGCTAATATCACCCCACATACAGTGGGGATGTGTCTGCAGACATTTTTGAACTCACTCACCATATGTGGAGACAATACCCGGCGTATGAGACGACTGACGACTTTTGAGCAGATTTTTAAAGGTTTAAAAGTCATCTTATACGCGGGAAAATACTGTAGGTTCTACAGGTAACACTTCTTCTTAGATATAAGTATGTTAGAACACAAGAAGGCTCTTATTAAAGTGAAGTTTTAATATCACAGGGGAAAAAAACTGTGCAAACAAATAGGGTTATCCAAGAAAAATACAATGGGAACTACAGAGAAATATACAATAAAATTTACAAAATGAAAGGAATAAAAACAGAACTTAATTTGTTACAAGATGTTTAAGTACAGGTTTCCTGGGGAAGAAGAATGTAGGCCAATCCATAAAGCTGGGGATCCCCAAAGAATGAAAGAATTACAGTTTTTCATAGACGTGTGAGTCCCCTGACAACCCCACCCCCCTTCCCCTTTCCTCGAATGTAAGAGAAGGCAAGAGAATATGGTAATATTCTTTTACAACATTGGGTATACTGTTTTTGTTACTCATTGCATTGCACTTAATATTTGTTTTTTTCTGCCCTCAGGGTTATTGGCTAGGACTAGTTGCATTTGTACTGTATTTAACATTTTGTTTTGTTACTTTACTGTATACCTCAGTAATTGCATTATTATTATTATTATTATTATTATAGAAAAGGGCAACTGCAGGAAAAAAGAAAAAGGACGATCTTTACTCTTTGTAAGTCTTCATTATTAACCGCCTCAAGACAAATGTCCGGGTCAGATTAATGCAATGTTCCTCCCCGCCTTCTAAGAGCCATATAATGGGCAAAGGGGTATTTTAAACTTTTATTGGGAGGGGGTTTATAAGGTTTTTTTTTTAAATACTGCCTCTGCAGCTGCCTCTTATTGGCTCCAGCCCCGGACACACTGATGTGTGCGGGACTGCTCTCACTGTAGCTGTCCCGCACACATCAGTAAGCCCCTCAGTCAGGAACGTCTATATACATTCCTACTGCACATACCCCGTGCAGTATATATATACATGTTACTGACAGAAAGGGGTTAAAAAAAAATAAAGCAATTAAACCTAATTTAAATTATCACAAATATCTGTATTCTACTTTCCCTATCACAATGTGATAATATTGCTACAAATAGAAAAGTTTTCATTGAAAAACAACAAAAAGTTCCACACTTAACGACATCGGGCGTAAATTTACGCCCTCGCGCCCTGGTACTTAACGCATCAGGGCGTAAATTTATGCCCGATGTTTCCCCCGATCGCTGTGTGTTCGCACACAGCGATCGGGGAAGATGGCCTGTTATAAATCATAGCAGGCCATCTTAGCTTCTTGGCATAGGGGGGGGGGGGGTTAACACCCCCCATGCTTACGATCGCCGCTATTGGCTGATCAATTCAGATCAGCCAATAGCGGCGATCGAAACCTTTCCGGGTCATCTGTAACCCGATGACCCGGAAAAAATGGCCATTATAATAAAAAGTAATGGTGGTCACGGTGCCACCGTCCCGATCGGGATCGGGACGGTGGAACGGCGATCAGAGTCCACAAAAATAGTAAATACCTGCTCTGGACCCCTCAGCTAGGTAGCTAAAGAGTCCAGATCAGCTATTTGTACATTACTCACCTGTCCCGGGGTCCTGATCGGCGTCTTCCGGGTTCGCGGCGTCCTCCGTCTTTACATCGGGTCTTCGGCTATTTCCGGCGGTCTCCATCCGCTTTTTACACTTATCAGCAGCTACAGGGATGATCAGAATGTAGAAAAAGTTTTTGTTTTTTTTCCCAAATTTTTTTTTTCTATTTTCCGCACCCTATCGCCGCTGAGTGTCGATCAGCATCGCACGAAAGTGCGCTGCTAATCAGCAACTCCTCATTTTTGGTGTAGGGTGTTTTTTTTCTATATCCTACTGCCACGGTCTGCTGATAAGTGCCACACATAAGTGCGGCATTTATCAGCAACTCCTTTGTTGGCGTAGGTTTTTTTTTTTTATATACTTACTGTAAAAAAACACATAAAAGCACTACATTACACCACACTACATTGAATAAAGTTTGACACTACACCACTACATAACCCATATACCAATCCCCATATAAAGATGGCCCCCAGGGTGTTTTCGGCATCAGAGGGATACGTTATTATTGCCTCCGACACTGAAACAGCCAGTGAGGATGAATGGGGGGATCCTTCTTTCCTCCATTCATCCTCATCATCCAGTGACGCTGCCCCCCAGACATGTCTTTTCCGCCAGTACCGTCCCAATAAGAGATGACGGTATGAAATTCTACAAACTCTGTGAGAGCACCTCAGGGTACACTTACAGATTTAGGGTACGTGCACACTGCGGAATGGCGAAGGATAACCCTTCGTGCATTCCGCAGCTGGCAATCGCCGGCGGACTAATGCGGGCGCGTGTCTCCACCCGTGTCATAGACTCCAATCTATGCACGGGCGGATTCCATCGTCCATCCAAAGAATGAAAACAGTGGACGGAGAGCGGAATCCGCCCGTGCATAGAATGGAGTCTATGACACGGATGGAGACGTGCACCTGCATCAGTCCGCCTGTGGGTGCCAGCTGTGGAATGCACGAAGGGTTATCCTTCGCCATTCCGCAGTGTGCACGTACCCTTAGAGTGTATGAAGGAAGGGACACCCAAATCCAGACCCCAGATGCCCCCAGATGCCCCCTCCCCCCCATCCTCGGAACAAGTTAGAAGATGGTCCGGGAACTGATCTTTCCACTGTTGGATAAAGGTTACCACCTGTACGGGGATAACTTTTATACCAGCACCCCCTATTCCGGTCCCTCGCTGCCTGAGCTACTGTAGCTTGCGGCACGATCCGAAAATATCAGAAGCAGTAATAGAGCCCTAATATTTAGCAGCCATGGAACGAACCCAGCGCTTCTGGATATGAGGGACCCCGTATTGCACCAGGAAAACATTTTCCAGGTGACGTCCCCCACACTGGAGAACGGGAGACCCCAGAAGAAGTGCAGAGTGTGGCGTAACAGGGAGATCAGGAAGGACACCATTTTCCAGTGTGCCACCTGTCCTGATCCCCCCGGCCTCTGCATACTGGATCGCTTCAAGGTGTACCACACGTCATTGGGGTTCTACATTTTATAAATTCTGTCCCTTTTTCCAATTTCAGGGGTCACGTTAATCCAGGGATTATTCTGATCGCCATTATGGAGTCGGGAAGGAATTTTTCCCCTGTGATGAGGCTACTGTCGTCTGCCTTACGAGGGTTTTTTGCCTTCCTCTGGATCAACACAGATTGAGTTTGATGGACACCTGTCATTTTTTAACCTTATAAACTAATAATTGGCCTAAAACCCCCAAATAAATTAGAATTGTCCCTTTTCCCCAGCTAAATAGGTATGGCCACCATTCCCATTAGAGACTTGCCATGATGCAATTACAAAGCCTCTGTGCGGCCAGGACAGTAGAAACCCCCCACAAGTGACCCCATTCTGGAAACTACACCCCATAAGGAATCTAACAAGGGGGGCAGTGGGGATATGGCCCCCTGGTGACGGCCATATTTGGGACGTGAAAATGAAAAAAATGATATTTTTTATTTTCTCGGTAAATGTTCTACGTAAGTGCCCGTCACCAGTGGGGTCCATATGCTCACTGCACTCCTTGTTAGATTCCTTATGGGGGTGTAGTTTCCAGAATGGGGTCACTTGTCGGGGGTTTCTACTGTCCTGGCAGCACAGGAGCCTTGTAATTGTAACCCCCCACAAGTGACCCCATTCTGGAAACTACACCCCTCAAGGAATCTAACAAGGGGTGCAGTGAGGATATTGACCCCTTGATGACGGGCACATTTGTGCCATGAATGTGAAAAAATGAAAATATTCCCTTTCACGTCACATTGTTCCACATTTGTGCCCGTCACCAGTGGGGTCCATATGCTCACTGAACCACTTGTTAGATTCCTTGAGGGGTGTAGTTTCCAGAATGGGGTCACTTGTGGGGGGGTTTCCAGTGTCTTGGCAGCACGAGTGCTCTGTAAATGCGACATGGCCCTTGAAATCCTTTCCAGTGAAATTCTGCTTCCAAAAGCCAACTGGAGCTTCTTCCCTTTGGAGGCTCGTCCTGCGCCCCCTTGGCACTTGTCCACATGTGGGGTATTTCTGTACTCGGGAGAAACTGCCCTACACATTTTGTGTCTTTTTTTTCCTCTTATCCCTTTAAGAAAATGAAAAATTTAAGACTAGAACAACGTTTTAGTGTAAAAAATTAATTTTTCTTTTTTCACGCCATATTGTTCGGAAAATATGTGAAGCACCTGTGGGGTCCAAATGCTCACCGCACTCCTTGTTACATTCCTTTAGGGGTGTAGTTTTCTAAATGGTGTCCTTTTAGGGGTGTTTTTTAGGTTTTGGCACCCCAGAGCCTCTGCCAACCTGAAGTGGTATGGTCAAAAATGACCAAATATAACAGAGGCGTTGAAATTCACTAGGCACTCCTTTATATCTGAGGCTTGTGGTTGTGTCAAATAGCGCAATAGGGCCACATATGGGGTATTTCTATAAACTGCAGAAACGGAGCAATCAATATTGGGGTGCATTTCTCTGGTAATAAGTTTATAATTATGAAAAATATTGGATTACAATAAAATCTATGCACAGAAAATTAAAATTTTCAAATTTCTTACACACTTAGCTTTTATTTCTGTGACTCCCCTAAAGGGTTAAAAAACATTCTGGATATGCTTTTGCAGAGTGTGGGTGGTGCAGTTTCTGAAATGGGGTGCTTTGTGGGGCTTTCTAACATACAGGCCACTCAAATACACTTTTAGGCTGGGTTCACACGATGTAACTGTGCGGCTGTATTTTTTATGTGGCTGTAAATGTGCGGGTGAAACTCCGGCCGTGGGAAAAAATAGACATGCGGCTCAAAACATACGGTCATTTACTTGGAAATCTGGTTCAACTAAAAATAACAAATAAAATGTTAAGAAAGTGATGCAAACACCTCTGGATGCATCTGGGTAAGCAGGGAACACAGTTTACATGAATTGCTATTACCGGGGTTTGCGATCCTCTGCACTATAGCCGATGTCTCTCATGGTTAATATATTGAATTAATAAAACACATTTTCTTTCTAATAAAGTCCCTTTTATTGTTCAATAATTAAATGTAAACGATTCCATCATTTTGCAATTAAATATACTGTTAAAATAAATATATATATATATAAATAAATGTATATTTATATATATATATATATAAATTTTTTGACAGTATATTTAATTGCACAATGATGGATTCGTTAGAATTAAATTATTGAACAAAGAAACTGTATTTATTTCCACGACAATGTGTTTTATTAATTAAATATTAATTAGTACAGGAAGCTCCATAAGCCGTTAATTCATATTCCCGGCAATAGAGCATTCTGTACTAATCATCACTTTACTTTAATTAAAACATCAAATGTTTCTTCTAATTATGTTATGACAATAGCATTATTAGAAGAAACATTTAGAATTATATGTGCGCTCAGCTGATTGGCTGTTCGGCTGAGCGCACGTATAATGAGCCGGTCCGCAGTACAGTGACTTCATTGTGCTGCGGACCAGCGAAGAGACAACATCGGGACATCGGATGGTGAGTATAGAGCTCTCCCCACCCCCTCCCCAGCACTGCACCCCTCCCAGCAAGGAAGGGGGGTCACTTAACCCCTTCCTTGCTGGGATGGGTGCAGTCTGACATCAGTCTGGCCCCCAGGGGGTTAAGGGGGATGCAATACATCCTCCCTTAACCCCTTGGGGGTCAGACTGTAAGCAGCGATCTGTAAAGATGCTGCATACTGTAAGGAGCACAACACCGCTCACAATGATGGGTGTTGTGCTCCTGTTTGTGTGTTTTTTGTGTGTTTCTCCCTTTTTGTTTTTCAGATATCGGTATCCTGGGGATTACGTCGGATTCCATGGACTACGTCGATGACCAGCGGTTGTTGTTTTAATTTTTTTAATAAAATGGTCAATGAGGGGGTGTTTTTATTTGAATAAAAAAAAATTTAAACTTGTGTCTTGTCTTTATTTCTTTACTTTATAGACTTAGTAGTGGAAGCCGTCTAATAGACGGAATCCATTACTAAGTTGGGGCCTAGTGTTAGCCGGTATAAAATGGCTAACACTAACCCCCCATTATTACCCCAGTACCCAATGCCACCAGGGGTACTGGGAAGAGCCGGGTGCCAGTGGTCCCGGAGTGTCAAAATTGGCGCTCCTGGACTGGGGCGGCAGCAGGCTGGTAAGATTTAGGCTGGGGAGGGCCTAAACCAATGGCTCTTCCCACCCTGGTGTTACCAGGCTGCTGTCGTTTGGTTTTTAACCCGGCTGGTTATAAAAATAGGGGGGACGCTATGCGTTTTTTTTAAATTATTTATTTATTTAAAAAAAAAACCGCATAGGGTCCCCCCTATTTTTATAACCAGCCGGGTTAAAAACTAAACGACAGCAGCCTGGTAACACCTCATTGACCATTTTATTAAAAAAATTAAAACAACAACCGCTGGTCATCGACGTAGTCCATGGAATCCGACGTAATCCCCAGGATACCGATATCTGAAAAACAAAAAGGGAGAAACACACAAAAAAAACACAAACAGGAGCACAACACCGCTCACAATGATGGGTGTTGTGCTCCTTACAGTATGCAGCATCTTTACAGATCGCTGCTTACAGTCTGACCCCCAAGGGGTTAAGGGAGGATGTATTGCATCCCCCTTAACCCCCTGGGGGCCAGACTGATGTCAGACTGCACCCATCCCAGCAAGGAAGGGGTTAACTGACCCCCCTTCCTTGCTGGGAGGGGTGCAGTGCTGGGGAGGGGGTGGGGAGAGCTCTATACTCAACCCGATGTGTCCTCTTCGCTGGTCCGCAGCACAATGAAGTCACTGTACTGCGGACCGGCTCATTATACGTGCGCTCAGCCGAACAGCCAATCAGCTGAGCGCACATATAATTCTAAATGTTTCTTCTAATAATGCTATTGTCATAACATAATTAGAAGAAACATTTGATGTTTTCATTAAAGTAAAGTGATGATTAGTACAGAATGCTCTATTGCCGGGAATATGAATTAATGGCTTATGGAGCTTCCTGTACTAATTAATATTTAATTAATAAAACACATTTTCGTGGAAATAAATTCAGTTTCGGTGTTCAATAATTTAATTCTAACGAATCCATCATTGTGCAATTAAATATACTGTCAAAAAATAAATATATAGATAAATATACATTTATTTATATATCTATTTATTTTAACAGTATATTTAATTGCAAAATGATGGATTCGTTAGAAATAAATTATTGAACAACGAAAGTGTCTTGATTACAAAGAAAATGTGTTTTAGTAATTTAATATATTAACTATTAGAGGCATCGGCATTCGGCATCATTGCCGGCTATTTTTGAAGTACTCCGTACAGACCGCCTGTCAATCCTCGGCCGCATGTCCAGCCGCAAACAATGGTCTTGTTCATTTTTTACGGGTCCGTTTACGATAGGGCCGTAGATTCAGACATAGTGTGCACTGTGCAGCCGCATATCCTATACTTCCAAGCATACACACGAACCACCAAAAATACCGCCGCACAATTACAGCCGCAAATACAGCCGCACAGTTACAACGTCTGAACCGAGCCTAAACCTGAACAGGTCCCTAAAAATATCTGATTTTGAAATTTTACTAAAAATTTGGAAATTTGCTGCTAATGTTTTAAGCTTTCTATTGTCTAAAAAAATGAAAGATAGTTTAATAAATGCCGCCAAAATAAAGTAGACATGTTGCTAATGCTATTTAATATATAATTTATGTGGTATAACCACTTTCTGTATAAGCAAAAAAGTTTCAAACTTGGAAAAATGCATTTTTTCACGTTATTTGGGGTTTTTTCATAAAGATTCGTTATGAGTATCGACTCCAATTTTCCAGAAATGTAAAGAACAATATGTCACGAGAAAACAATCTCAGAATCAGCCGGATAGGTAAAAGCATCCCGAAGTTATTAATGAATAAAGTGACACTGGTCATATTCATAAAATTTGTCTCTGTCATTAAGGCCATTTCAGGCTCTGTCCTTAAGGGGTTAATTTACATGAAGTTGGCATCAGAATAAGGGATTATTAAAGCAGAGGGGAGGTAGATGCCAGATTCAGCTTGAGTGTCGACCAAATCTTTGGCTCTAAACTGTATCGATTGATTGGAGGAGGCCAAGAATACATTGAGCCAAAGCAGTGATTAATTTTTATGACTTCAGCAGCAAGACAAAAAAAAAGGAGTTTGTTAAACTCATTGTGGCTTTAAAAAAAACTTGACAGTAGCAATGTTACCATGTAAAAGCCATAGTCACAAATTGTGTATTGTGCTTTATAAGATTTTATACTCTAATGCTGCGTTTAAACAGAGCGATAATTCGCCCATTCTATCGTTAAACGATTTTAAAGCAACAATTTGGTTTTTAGAACGATCAGCGTTTAGAAAAATAAATTGATAGAAAAATTGTTAGAAATTTGTAAGAAAAATCGTTATTGCGATTGTTTTTTAAGATCGCTTAAGCCCATCTTTTACATAGGCTAAATCGGTGAAAGACTGTTTACATGAAGCAATCAGCGAATTTTCAGCAAACAACGATTTAAGAACATTTTGAAAGATTAAAATGAACGATTTCTCGCTCATCGTTTGATCGTTTGCTATGTTTACACGGTACGAATATCGCTCAAATGCGATCGTTTATGCGACAATTCAAACGATAATTGTTCTGTGTAAATGCAGCATAAGGCAAAACAGTTTGCTTTTTTTATTTTTTTTATCAATCTTTAGCTCCTGTGAATTAAATTTAACAGTGTTTGCGTGTGTGTGTTGCACTGTCATTACAATAAATGAAGATGTCTGTAATTTTTATCATATAATTTCTTTATAACCCATTAGAGATTGAGATGAAATCCCGCCCTTCTGTCAATTTTTCCAAAGTTTTTTAAAGCTTGAGATTGCTTATATTGCTCTCATATAGCTCTTGACTTTGTTTTCCAATTGTAACCATTACTGTAATGGTGTAGAGTGTAGGTCAATCCAGTGTCTCTCTATGAGTACCTTAGCACAACTAAGCAGTTTATTTAGTAGCAATATGAAAATACTATTGCTTGAAATTTAAATAAATATTTCACGTTTTATTGCATAAAATAAATATTTGATACAGTAGAAAAACAGAACTTAATATTTGCTACAGAAATCTTTGTTTGTAATTACAGAGGTCCTGTAGTTCTTGCCCAAATTTGCACACGATGCAGCAGGGATTTTGTCATACTCCTCCAAACAGATATTCTCTAGATCATTCAGGTTTCTGGGGTATCACTATGTACATTAAGTTTCAGTTCCCTCAAAGGATTTTCTATTGGGTCCAGGTCTGGAGACTGGCTAGGCAACTCCAGGACCTTGAAATGCTTCTAACGGAGTAACTCCTTAGTTGCCCTGGCTGGGTGTTTTAGGTCATTGTCATGCTGGAAGATCCAGATATGACCCTTCTTCAATACTTTTACTGAGAGAAGGAGATTGATGTCTAAATGTTTGTGATAAATTGCCACATCCATGTTCCCTTCAATATGGTGCATTTATCTTGCCCCCATTGCAGAAAAGCAACCTCTTAATGGGCCTAAACATGGGCTGTCATGAGCATGTGCTGGCATTCCATGCCCTGCAGGATTTTAGACCATGATGGTTTAGTGTACTAATAACGGTAATATTTGAGACTTTGTTAATGAATGAAACTTTATTTGATTAAACACTCATGAAGAAAAAGAGACTGGCACTTCTTAATTAAAAAACTTTACAAGCTTCAATAGGGTGTAAAACGAGGTGGTCACTCTCATTAGATAAGTCACAATCCAGAGAATGTAAAAAGAAAACCAGAGGCACTCACCATTTTATGCTTTTTTTATTTCCTGTGTATTCACATAGACACAGGGGCCATGTAGATGGTGGTGGTGCCTTGTGCAGGACAATCTAATGAGTGAACAACACTCATTAGATCGTCCTGCACGATGCGCCTCCACCATATACACAGTCTTTGTTTATGTGAATACGCAAGAAATAAAAGAAGCATAAAACGGTGAGTGCCTCTGGTTTTCTTTTTACATTTATTTGATTAAACATAGTGTGTGGAATTGTCCAATCTATTAAAATATAACAATATTGTTCACGAATGGTAAACAGCATAAAAGAAGGGGAATAAACAATAGGATTGCGTTCATACTACATATATTTCAGTCAGTATTGTGGTCCTCATATTGCAACCAAAACCAGGAGTGGATTAAAACACAGAAAGGATCTGTTCACACAATGTTGAAATTGAGTGAATGGCTGCCATATAACTGCCATTATTTCAATTAAACAGCCGTTGTTTTAAAATAACAGCAAATATTTGCCATTATATGGCGGCCATCCACTCAATTTCAACATTGTGTGAACAGAGCCTTTCTGTGTTTTTAATCCACTCCTGGTTTTGGTGGCAATATGAGGACCACAATACTGACTGAAATATACGTAGTGTGAACCCAGTATATATCAGAAAAATAATAAAAAGTGATAAAAAAAATTTCCATTTACATCTATATTGTACCAATATAACCTATAGCTTATGATATCTGGAAGAAAATATACTTAATTACATATTGTAGCATGCGGAATTGTCCGATCCATTAAAATATAACAATATTGTTCCCGCATGGTAAACAGTGTAAACTGGGGGGGGGGGGGGGGGGACACCAGGATTACAGATTTTTTAAATTATATAACAGGAAAAAAAGTAATAAAAAGATATATATATATATATATATATATATATATATATATTTTTTTTTTTTTTTTATTTTTTTTTTTTACACCAATATGATATTAAGAAAAACTGGAGATCATGGCGCAAAAAATGACACCTGAAACATTCCTGTAGGTTGAAAAATAAAAGCGCTATGGCTCTTAGAAGGTGGGTAGGAACATTGTATTTGAATTTGACTGGGACATCCGGGCACCAATGACCTCAGTCATAAAGGGGTTAAGGACCCATGATTACCAGTATGCCATTAGGTCCAAAGGCTCTATGAAATAAGCACAGGTGCGGAGCTTGTTTTATAGAGGGTCATGACCGGCTGTTAATGAAGGGCAGTATTAATCGTGCTGGCATTCATCATTAACCCCTTAAATGCTGCAGATCGCTGTGTCAGTGACAGGAGTTGAGCTTTGCAATTGTCTGATCTATGAAGATAGAAAAGTATTATTTCTGTATGGTAAATCGCATAAACAAAATAATGAAAGCTGTGCCAGGATGGCAGATTTTTTTGTAACATTTTCTATTACAAAAAATAAAAGAAAAAGAAAACTCTGATCTACTAATAAAAAGTAGAGATTGTGGCCCAAGGCTCAAAAAATGATCCCCTAAACTGCCCCATGAGGGTTTATTTTTTACACTTTTCACTGTATGGTATAACTGACGAATTAGGTCACTTTTGTTTTATTTTACTACGAAACTAATAATAATAATAATAATAATAATAATAATATTTTAAATCCTGTCCTATTCTGTACATATTCATATTAAGGAGTGACATAGCATGTTGAGTTTTTTGAGCGGTGGGGAGGAGGGAAGCAAAATTTTGCCTGTATGCCCCAGGCTCAAAATTCTTAGGGACACCCCTAGAAATGTAAAATAATCGGCAATGAGGACAATGTGTAAATCGCCACCATCTAGTATACAAAAACAAGGAATCCATCCATAAATCCCTGCTATTGTACATACATTCAGTGGTGTACTATGCAATGTACGTATAGAAGCAGGGACACCTTGCTCCTGTATGCTATGCTATGCTACTCCATGCCGCATGGGAATGACCTTTGCCATTCTGCCACAGACTGTCGGTGAAAAAAGAGGATTCATGGGGAGGGGGGAGAAACTAGGAACATCCACCTGAGGGGTTAACTACCTTCTGGGGGCATCTATTTAATTTGGGTGGGGGATTAACTACCTACTGGGGGCATCTGTCTAATTTGGTTATTACCTTCTTGCCGAGGGCATTTACTAAAATGAATATTCCCATATTTCCATATTCATAAGCTTATTATCCTATGGATAGGGGATAATATGAGGACTGTAAGGGGTCCGACCTCCAGAACCTCACCAATCCTAAGAATGGGGATGCAATTGCCTGTAAAGTGCATTCATTGTTGGGCAATTGCATCCCTATTCTTAGGATCGGTGGGCGTCTCGCTAGTTGGACCATTAGCGATCATTTTCTTATCAAGCTCAGCTCAAATAAGAATGTCCTTTTAACCCTTAGAGGACCGTGCCAATTTCAATTTTTGCTTCAATTTTTTCATCCTCGTGCTTAAAAGGCCATAGCAGTAGCATTTTTTTTCACCTAGAAACCCACATGAGCCCTTACTTTTTGCGCCACTAATTGTACTGTGCAATGACAGTCTGAATTTTTACATAAAGTAGACTGCGAAAGGAAAAAAAAATAAATGATTGGTGAAATTGAAAAAAAAAAAAAAAATTATTTGGAGTGTTCTTGTTTTTACACTGTTCACCCTGGGGTAAAACTGACTTGTTATATATGTTCCTCAAGTTGTTACGATTACAACAATATGTAACATGTATAACTTTTATTTTATTTGATGTCTTTTACAAATTTCAAACCATTGTTAACAAATATATGTTCCTAAAAATCGCTCTATTACCATGCTTATAGCGCTTTTATCCTTTGGTCTATTGGTCTAAAATATAAGTGTAAAAAAAAAGTGTCATTAAAAAAATAAAAGTCTTTAAAAGTAAAGTAAAAATGTATAACCACCACCCCCAATAAAAGTTTAAAATACCTCCTTGCCAATAATCAAAACAAAAATATGTACAATAAATGAGCAAACATATTACATATCCTGGCATGCATAATTGTCCAATCTCATAAATAATAACATTATTGTTTCAACAAGGTGAATGGTGTAAACAAACAAAAAAAAAAGCACCTGGATTGCTGATTTTTTTAAAGTATATATCAGGAAAAAATGAATAAAAAGCCATTTACATTTTTCTCTTACACTAATATGATATTAATAAAAACTAGAGATCATGGCATGACACCCAACCAGCCCTGTAGGTGGAAAAATAAAAGTGCTATGGGGGGAGGTGGGGAGGAACATTGTATTAACCCCTTAATGACAATTAACGTAAATGTATGCCATGAAAGTCACATGGCATACATTTATGTCATGTTAATTATACTTATAATCCCACCTGGACATACAATGATAACTTGATATACATAAACTCCTCAAACATACTGGTCCAGAAAACCTCAAAACATCAACACCTCTACACAAATTTGTATACTGAAAAAACAATGAGGCTAGTTCCCATAAAAACCATATTATTTATTCGTAAAAATATACACAGACACTAAAAACAACAAAAAAAACAGACCAGAATGAAAAGTGGCAGTGTTCAAAAATGGCATATATTACAAAAGATAACATGTGCAAAATAGTAATTCATGGGGAGATAAATTCATAAGTCTCACAGTCTTGTGTATGGTTAGCTAACTATCTCACTGTAACCCCTACAAGGAGTATTCGTACCGGCCTCCCAATACACATACATAATCTAAAGTAAACATCATGAAAGCTCACCCATTGTGATATTAACCAATGCCACCGCCACCAGATCCCCCTCTGTCATGTCATGTCATGTCATGTTGTCCAGGGCCGCTTTGAAGCAGGCTCAGGAAATGAGCTAGCTTCAAAGAGAGTGAGGACCGGCTGCTATGAGCAGCTAGGTCCCCACTGGCAATGACGGGCGTTCCTGCGGCCGCCTGTCATTAACCCTTTCAATGTGGCATTTAAATGTCAGTGACAGTAGCTGTGCTCCTGTCACTGTCCGATCGGGATCTCCGCAGTGTAATATCTGCGTAACTGTATTTTTTACCTGACTACTCCTCCGGGGTGGCCAATTGTTTCAGGTCGTAAATCTATACTCAGTCATTGCTCCATTTTTTTGGACAAGATAATGAGACCTTTGGTTATGATGGCTAAATCATATATACGTGATACTCTACAGTTTTTACAGGAAATATGAGATCTCACTGTTCCAGAGTCAGCCATATTGGTGACTATGGATATAGTGAGTCTCTACACCTCTATGAAACAAAATATGGGATTAAAAGCAGTACAATCAGCTCTGAAAGAGCTACATATGAGTGAAAAAGATTTCATCCTGAGATTATTTGAAACAGTTCTGACATTTAATTATTTCAAATTTGATGTCAAGATCTATGTGCAGACATGTAGAGTTGCCATGGGTGCTAATGTCGCACCCACTTATGCAAATATTTTAGTCAAACAACTAGAAGAGAAGTGTGTCTATGTATTTCAATTTTTATACATAGACGATATATTCATGCTGGGGAATATTTGAACACCATAGACAACACAATAAAATTTACAATGACACAAGATGTAAATCTTGTGTCATTGTAAATTTTATTGTGTTGTCTATGGTGTTCAAATATTCCCCAGCATGAATACTGTACACTACACTATTCCTTACCAAAAAGTAAAATGCTTAGAGCATGTAGAATTACTGAACAG
Organism: Dendropsophus ebraccatus; assembly: GCF_027789765.1. NCBI lineage: Eukaryota > Metazoa > Chordata > Amphibia > Anura > Hylidae > Dendropsophus > Dendropsophus ebraccatus. Next base: position 110,206,806 of record NC_091455.1, read on the forward strand.
AATGCAGATTTACATGAAGCATTGGACAACATGAGCAGACAATTTCTAGAGAGAGGTTATCCCAAGCCTTTGGTTGAAAAGAGTAAAAATGAGGCATTAACCCCTTGCCACACTATGACGTTCCGGAAACGTCATGGGATGCCGGTACTTCCCACAAAATGATGTTCCCGAAACATCATGCTGTCTCTGCCTCCCCCCTCTGTCCCTAGTGGCGATCGGGCAGCGGGAGGAGGCTGTGTGCAACCTTAATGCGTTTTTCTATGCTAAGCATTTGTCCAGAGCCTGGAGAGGCTTACAAAGCGGATTTCTCTATCACTGGAAGTGGCAGGCTGGAAAGGACAACAGCTTGTATGGTGATACTGTACATGCATGACCAATCGCCAGCTAGTCTCAGTGACACTAACTATCCTCTGAATTACCTTAAAGATGTTGATACGCCCACAGGACGGTCATTAGTGGAAGAGGGAGGTGGTCCCCTCGCCTTTGTGACATTTATGCTTCACATCCATTCATGCTCCCGATTTGAACTACATGCAATGGTGAGTTCATTTCGCAGTAGGATTTCCTTCCTTCGTATATATCCAGCGGACTCTGTACTCGGTACTTATCAAGCAGATTGCTACACATTGGAAACTATTAAGGACACATGTGGGACTACAGATGGACACTTTATATATGGATACTTCCTTTTGTATTGTGAGAAAATATTTAGTGTGGTTTAAAATAAGACTAGACCTGACAAAGTGCATGATCGCATAAAAATGTTTGCCTGATCTCACCCACTCTTCCACCTCCCCCCTTCCTTGCTCAAGTTTGCAGTGTGGATTCAATAAAAAAAAAGGAAAAAAATTTGGTCAGCTCTCCTAGAACACTGTTCACACTAGGTAGGAGCACGTTGCCATGGCTGAAATTGCAAACACACAAAAAAATGCAACAGCTCACCACAACAGCAAGATACAGACCCACCATGGACATGAAAATAATTAAAAGCAGCCCCCCAACTGCCCAAAAAAATTCCCACAAAAATAATGAGTCTCTTGGTTACTATTTGCAAACAGCGTAAACTGCCTCACCACGATAAGGTGGACTCATGTCGAGGCAGACCCTACACTGTATGTACACTATGGCCTCTCCATGGCGTATAATACGCCTATGCTCTGGGCATGCAAGATCCGTCTAATACCTGCAAAAATAATTGCACCACTTGGGTGACACAGGTGGAGTGCACGACCAAATGGAGGCAGCCACTCCCCCAACTGGAAAACAGAAAAAAAAAGGAAAAAATTGGTCAGCACTCCTAGAACACTGTTCTCACTAGGCAGGAGCACGTTGCCATGGCTGAAATTGCAAACACACAAAAACACAGAAAAATGCAACAGCTCACCGCAACAGCAAGATACAGACCCACCATGGACATGAAAATAAATATTTTCATGTCCATGGTGGGTCTGTATCTTGCTGTTGCGGTGAGCTGTTGCATTTTTCTGTGTTTTTGTGTGTTTGGATTCAATAAAAGACTTCACCGGCTGATCCGTGGTGAGTGACTGCCTCTTTTTGCTTCGTACCTCGATTTGTTTTCTCTCATTGTTGGCAAGGAGCATCGCCATTAGCCCAGTCTCTCACACACTGTTTATGGTTTGTCTCTGCTAGTCCTAACTGCACCAGTCGTATTGTTTCGTTGTAGTGCCGGCCACTTGCCTTTTTGCCTACTAAAATAAGGCATGTTGATGCACTGTGTGCACGAACACTAATAAACACTTGTTGGCAATTACTACCAATGAACTAAGGACTTGTTGATGGACATATCGATCCACCTATAACGTTTCACAATTTGATTATGTTCAAGTGTATTTAAAGGAGAAGTAAAGCAAATGTGGGTATGCTTGAAAAAAGCTGTGGAGACCGCTGAAACGTTGCACGATACTCAGTTTGCTGTGTTGTTTCACTGACATGTTGAAAATGGAATAAATCACAAAGTTTAAACTGCAAGGAATTCCTTGATATAACGAACTGGTTCCTGGTCAGAGCCGTCCCAGCAGGCACTAGGACTTCTACACCGGTATAGTGCTATCTATATTCTGTAAGATATACATATATATATGATAGATAGATATATATATATATATATATATATATATGTATATACATATATATATATATATATATATATATATATATATATATATATATAATTTTTTTTAAATTAAACATTTTGTTAACTAAACATTTTTAAATGTAATGTGTATAAGAAATGTTGACTTTTTATGCCACTATTCTGTTTCATTAATAAAAATAAAAGAATATGCATATTATATGGTGTATTTGATTTAAAGGTAAAATGATTAATATGGGTATCACAAGGGTAATAAAAATAAAACATAGGTGTTCTTATATATGAGCTTTCAAGAGTGAAAAAACTCTGTTTCTTAGATGACTGCTTTTAAGATATCTAAAAAAGAGATCTTTTGTAGTCTCAAAAGCACATTTATCAGATATATTGGATGTTCAATCTGCTGCCCTTTTAATCTCACTTGAGATAACCTTCACAGAGGTCTGACTTAAAGTAAAATATTTATTTCTCCTTTATCACTTGCTCAGTCTGTGCCAAAGTACGGTGTACTTTATCTTTATATCTCAAAAACCTGGAAAGAAATTATATTTACTCTTTTATATCATTTGTGATTAGTATATCCAATCTTCTAAATTTCAATTCAGTGGAGCATTGCTTTATTATCCATGACACAAACATAATATTGACATTCATACTATTGCACAAGTCCCAGATTGACCAAGGGTCTAATGACCCAAACTGACAGCTGTCACTTCAGGTCATCAGACCCATGTCCAGGTTGGGACTTGCAGTTGCAATGTAGTCACAAAAATTGATTTGTATTTAACTTGTGTAAAACAGGCCTTATACAGAATAAAACCACTAATAAATTGTACCAATAAGATATGTAGATCAGGTTGATAGCCCAAATGCTAGGTGCATTTTTATGCTTGCAGAGAAGCAAAGTGATCAATAACATATAAAATATAATAATTCAATTGGAAAAAAAAAACTGAAATCATGGGGGGGCTGTATGTGTAATCTAATATTTTTATCAACCGCTCCCCAGGCATATAGCTAAAAAGTCCCTGGTCAGACAACCTCTATGTGTGATCTGATTAACCCAGTATAAAGCTCGGCTATAGCTATTCTAGTAGGATTTCCCTAATGTTTTCTTAGTAACATTTTAGGGCAAAAACCAATGTCCATAAACTGCTTGCAACACTTCAAATAGATCTCAATGTTGAGTACAAACAAATTTCCAAGTCATTAGATGTAATACAGCACACAGTAAAGATGGTCATCAGAATATGAATAATATTTGGGACAACAGTGAAATTACTAAAACCAGGATGTCCCTAGAAAATTGATGAAAAAACAGGAATAAAATTAGTCTGGGAGGCTACCAAGAGGCTTACAGCAGCATTACAGGAACTGTAGGAATTGCTGACATCCATGCCCTAGGCCTGCTGTGCCTCTCTCCCTTGCTCTCTTCTTTTTTAAAAAAGGGTGCTGTAGGCCTAGGGAACAGATGCTTGAAGGCCCCACTTCATTCACAGACTGCCTCGCCATACCATCAAAATAAAACTTGTACCATCGCTAGGGGAACGGCAGACCCCGGGACTATCCATGGCGTGATGAAGTGTATAAATTTGCCAATACAGATTAGCTTTAACATCAAAATGACCATTATTTGCGGCAGTCATTATCAATAGACAGACATTTTTTTCTATTAATATCCCATAGTGGGAACATAGCTTAAAATGTTTTTAGCTTGTGTTTTACTTAAATTTTACTGATTATGTTCACACATTGTCAAAATGATGACCGTTTTTATTTTTTTTTAAAAAGCAATCAAAAGCCATCACATCAGACTAACACTATGCAGTTTGCACCCAGCCTCGGCTAACAAGGAGACAAAAACAGAAAATTGCTGCAGCAAACTAAGTGCCATATAGAATTTTATTATTTTCTTCTTTTTTTTTTTTTTTTTTTTTAAATTAGGTTCTTAGCAAACCATTTGATCAAATTGAATGTACAAACTCACCATGTTAAGGTGAACTCAGAGAGTTGGAACCTACACTACAATGGCCTTTCGGACTATGGGGGAAATTTATCAACAGGGGACTTTTCTAGGTGTGGCCTATTTCTGCTTTGCCAAGAAAACTGGTCTATTTAAAGTCCAATTTACTATCAAGGATAAGCCTGGTCTATTTTCTGTGGTGCTGATTTGTTTGTCTCAGAATTGTCTCTAAATGGTCTCAAAATTGTCTCTAAATGGCTTCAGAATTGTCTCTAAATAGTCTCATTGGCCCTGGTTTGCCTCCTAGGTAATGAGCATTTTCTTCTCCCTTTCTTTTTCAGATACCGGTATGCAGAGGATTGCATCGGGTTTGTTTGGACTATGTCGATGACCAGCAGACTTTAATGTTCAATAAAATGGTCAATGAGAACCCAATGCCACCAGGGATACTACGAACAGCCAGGTGCCAGTAGACCCGGAGTGTCAAAAATTGGCGCTCCTGGACTGGGCGATAGCAGGCTGGTATTATTAGACTGGGGAGGGCCAAAATAAATGGCCCTTCCCACCCTGGTATTACTCGGCTGCTCCTGTTTGGTTTTAAACCTGGCTGGTTATGCAATTGTTGATGATTTGGGATTACTGAAACCGGGCTCTTCCCAGTACCTCTGGTGGCATTGGGTACTGGGGTAAAAAAGGCGGGGTTAGTGTTAGCCATTTTATACCGACAGCATCCACTATCCATATCAGACAGCATCCACTATTAAGCCTGTAAGTTAAAGAAAGAAAACACAATACACCTAGAATTCTTTTTTTGTTCAAATAAAAAAAAAAAAACATTTTTGACCATTTTATTGTACATTAAAGTCTGTTGGTCATCAACGTAGTCCAAACGGACATAATCCTCTGCATACCGGTATCTGAAAAACAAAAACACAAGCAAAAACAAACAGCAAGTAAGGGGTTAAGTCCCTTGAAGCCAGACTGTAACTCCCATGACCATGCTGGAGGTCACCCAGCTTTCCCAGAATCCTGTAAGGTTAACCCTTAAAGGGTTAAAGTCTGGCTCCCAGGGACTTAACCCCTAGGAACCAGACTGTTCTGGCATTGTACCTACACCAGCAAGGAAGGGGGAAAAGTGCCCCTTCCCTTGCTGGGGAAGATACAGGGGCTCTCCATGGGGGGTGGGGGTGATGGTAGGGACTTGGGCTTACCTGCAGCTTTCTCCAGAGTTGCTAGCAGTCCCGCTATATCCCAATAAGCCCCACCCCAGGAGTGGTAAGGCTGGCCTCGTGTACCAGCCGCAGACTGCTAGCAACTCAGGAGGAAGCAGCAGGTAACCCCAAGTCCCTACCATTCCCCCCTCCCCCATGGAGAGCACACTGCATCTGCCCCAGCAAGGAAGGGGGAACTTAACCCCCTTCCTTGCTGGTGCAGTGCCAAAACAGTCTGGTTCCCAGGGGTTAGGCCCCTGGGAGCCAGACTGTAACTCCCATTCCGGGGACTTCAAATATTCCCTTCAAAATCAGACTGCTTTTTGCTTCTGGGTGGGAAAAACTGTAGGGCAGGGAATCCTAGCTTAATGAGGGATTCCCTGATGCTTCACTGCACAGCCCCAGAGGGTTAGAAGTGATGCTACTGCATCACTTCTTAACCCCTTGCACTCCGTGCACTGGGTGCAGCTGACCCACGGAGCAAACTGGCTCCACATTAGGTGATTAAATAAACCACCTCTAGTGTGGAGTCAGTCTGTGACCCATGTGCGAGTATTTTACATAGTCGCACATGATAAATCATGCCTACTTTCAGCGTAAGCTGAAGTAGGCAGGATCAGTGTATGTCTACTCCAAAGAACTGGTGCAAATTGTTAATACATCTCCCACTATAAGTCTACACATAGGACTTTTTTTAATAGACGGACGTCATCTAATTAAATGGCCATCATTTTAACGGTATGTGAACATAGCCTCTAGGTAACAGGTGTTCGTATGCATTAAAAGCTCAACTGACCATTGGAGAAGATAACAGTACAGAAAGAACAGAGCAAGGGTAAACTGGTAAACATTTCCGGAGGCAAAGCTGGAGTGAAATCCAGGAAATTGGATAAAGTCAAGGGTCAAATCAAGAGTCTGATATCAGAATCAGTATTAACATGAAGAAAGTAATTAACTCCCTATAATGTACATTTACCTAAATGCTATCAGAAGTGGAAGCTGGATAATAACAAAAGCTAGATTTATAGGGTTGATAGGTGGAAGGGGCTTCCCCATTCCCAACCCCGAGGAGCTGTCATAGAGTACCAACTCTGTTGGTCGCCATGGCATCAGGACAGTGGCGGATTATAATATGGGCAGTTTGGGCGGCCGCCCGGGGTCCGAGGCTCCGGGGGGGCCCACGCCATGCCACCCATATTATAATCCGCCACTGCAGAGCCATGGCTGATGCGCGCCTGTCGGGGGTGTCTCGTCCTATCCCCGGCAGCGCGCGCATCAGAGAGCTCCCCGTGCGCCTATGGCTGTAACTTCCAGCGCACGGGGAGCTCTCTGATGCGCGCGCTGCCGGGGATAGGACGGGACACCCCCGGCAGCCGCACATCAGCTGGAGGCTGCAGAAGGAGAGAGGCTCGGCGGGGGAACGGACGGCAGGTGAGTTGTGTTGTGTTTTTTTTTTTTATTGTGTTATCTGCACGGGGGGGGGGGGGAAGGGGGACCAGCTATAAGGGGGGGAAAGAGGGACCATCGATAAGGGGGGGGAGGAGGAGGACCAGCTATAAGGGGGAAAGAGGGGGACCATCTATAAGGGTGGACCAGCTATAAAGGGGGGAATCAGCTATAAAGGGGGACCATCTATAAGGGGGGAGGAGAACCAGCTATAAGGGGGAAAGAGGGGGACCAGCTATAAGGGGGGAAAGGGGGACCAGCTATAAGGGGGAAAGAGGGGGACCATCTATAAGGGGGAAAGAGGGGGACCATCTATAAGGGGGGGAAGGAGGACCAGCTATAAGGGGGGGAGGGGGACCATCTATAAGGGGGGGGGGAAGAAGGACCAGCTATAAGGGGGGAAAGGGGGACCAGCTATAAGGGAGGGGGGGAAGGGGGACAATCTATAAGGGGGGGAAAAGGGGACCAGCTATAAGGGAGGGGAAAGGGGGACCAGCTATAAGGGGGGAAGAGGGGGACCATCTATAAAGAGGGAAGAGGGGGACCATCTATAAGGGAGGGAAGAGGGTGACCATCTATAAGGGGGGGAAGAGGGAAGAGGGGGACCATCTATAAGGAGGGAAGAGGGGGACCATCTATAAGGGGGGGAAGAGGGGGGCCATCTATAAGGGGGGGAAGATGGGGACCATCTCATATAGGATTAGCACCCTCCTCTCCTGACATCCTCTGTGCTGCTGTGACCTCCCCTATAAGATCAGCACCCTTCTCTCCTGACATCCTCTGTGCTGCTGGGACGCTGTGACATCCCCTATAAGATCAGCCTCCTCCTTTCCTGACATCCTCTGTGCTGCTGTGACCCTGCAACCTCCCCTATAAGATTAGCACCCTTCTCTCCTGACATCCTCCGTGCTGCTGGGTGCTGAAACACTCAGATATAGTTGAATCTTTGACGCTAAACGTGTAGGGGCTATGGTCTAAAGATAATGCATCTATCCAGTGACAGGTGCATTATCATTGTTTAGTCTATGTTCACACACAGTATTTTTGCTCATTATTTTTGTTAGTATTTTGCAACCAAAACCAGGAGTGGATTGAAAACGCAGAAAAGCTATCCTCAAGCACTGTTGAAATTGAGTGGATGGCCGCCATTTAATGGCAAATATTTACTGTTAATTAATATGCTGATATTTGCCATTAAATAATCAGCCCCATTTTTAACATTCTATAGCCTTTCTGTGTTTTCAATCCACTTGTGGTTTTGGTTGCAAAATACTGACAAAAATACTGTGTGTGAACATAGCCTTAAAATGATAAGAGAAATATAAAAAAAATAAAGACCTCGATTTAATTGTCATCAGGGGATTTGAACCAGAGAATAAACTGCTGGCTGGTCTCTAGACAGGTGATTTACCCCTAGATCACTGCTCCAACACATTTGGGCTCAGAGATTTAACTATATCTGAGTGATTCTGTGGTATCCCACATATAATATGTGAGGTGGTGCATGGAGACTGTATATACACTGGCTATACATTGTGGGGCCATACTATTTGAGGGGGTGTATGGAGGCTGTATATATACACTCTATACACTGTGGGGGCTATAGTGAGGGGGTGTATGGAGACTGTATATACAATGGCTACATACTGTGGGGGCTATACTATGTGAGGGGGTGTATGAAGACTGTATATACACTGGCTATACATTGTGGGGGCTATACTATGTGAGAGGGTGTATGGAGACTGTATATACACTAGCTATACACTGTGGAGGCTATACTATGTGAGGGGTGTATGGAGAATGTATATACACTGGCTATACACTGTGAGGGCTATACTATGTGAGGGGGTGTATGAAGGCTGTATATACACTGGCTATACACTGTGAGGCTATACTATGTGAGGGGGTGTATGGAGACTGTATATATACTGGCTATACACTGTGGAGGCTATACTATGTGAGGAGGTGTATGAAGACTGTATATACACTGGCTATACACAGTGGGGGCTATACTATGTGAGGGGGTGTATGGAGACTATATACACTGGCTGTACACTGTGGAGGCTATACTATGTGAGTGGGTGTATGGAGACTGTATACACACTAGCTATACACAGTGGGGGCTATACTATGTGAGGGGGTGTATGGAGAATGTGTATACACTGGCTATACACTGTGGGGGCTATACTATGTGAGGTGGTGTATGAAGACTTTATATACACTTTCTATACACTGTGGGGGCTATACTATGTGAGAGGCTATATGGAGTTTGATAATTTCCCCCCTAGGTGAATATTTTATTTTATGTATTTTTTTTTTTTTTTTTTTTTTTTGGGGGGGGGGGCTTTTGCCTTTTCTGCCTAAACTCCTTGTCCCGGCCCTGGTGTGATGCACTGTTAAACCCTTCAAGGGAGGACTAGCCAACAGATAACCTCAACCCGCACCGAGGACTAGGAGTTACAACAGTGCAGGACAGTATCCATTACAAAGCCAAAGAGCTAGGAACTGATCCGGGTGGAGCAAAGTTACGTAAAGTCTATGAACTTCATCTCGCAGCGTGGGTGTACTTAGGATATCCTAACCATTCCACTCATGCCAGGTAACAGGGTCTGAGGCCTGTGTCACCCATTGGTACGGTTCGACCAACGCTAGTGGGCATCAGGTGGTGTGAAGACTATAGGAAAAGGTCAAAGCACAGGCACAGGTTGTTTATTCTTCTACAAGTATTCTTCTATGCACTTCAACATCCCAGCAGAACACATTACTACTTAGGTTGAGACTCTCACGGCACTCTCCTCTCTACTACGCTACCTCAGTACAACCTTATAAACTCTACTACATCATACTCAGCACTTATCCTATAGATCTGGTGGTTCTATGTTTGTGTATTTATTGGAACTGTATCAAGTGTATTTCAAGATTTGTTTTATTACCTGCGGCACATTAACAAGTAGTAAACCCAGTCAACATTATCAACCTAGTCTGTGATTATTCACTACTACCTTCACAGTGTATCCACTGCAACCTTGGGACATTTTCCCTTTTTGTGGGTGGCAGGTCCTACCACTATTCGCAAGGGTCATTACACTGCTCTGGCCATCTGTGACTAGATCACCTGTGACAACACTATACCAAGGGACCCTGCAGCAACCCGACAAGACACCGACCACAGGGGAAAAGGGAACAACCTGACTTACACTTTAAAAGCAGGCGTGCCATTACACCTGTGTGCCCACCAGGCACTGGCGTCACGTGACAAAACCCTAAGATCCGTCTGTATCTCGTCCGTCCACCATAGTAGTGGCGTCACACTTCCATCTAGCAATTGACCGTCCGGCCCACCGCTTCAACATCATCCGGGGGTCCACCACAATTCCTTTAGACATAAACTGTTTACAGAGGAATCTGCAATCAGAGACACTGGCTGACAGCTGAGTGTGCAGGAGGCCAGGCATCATTGATTATTCATGAAGAAGAGGGAGGAGGAAGGAGTGGAGAGGTCTGCAAGAGTGTAGCACAAACAACTCCTTTTTGCCTCTTCAGTTTAGTAGGAACCGTGAGATTTTACATAATCCACTGCACAGAAAATTATTAAAAGTCACCATGCTGACTAAGGGACTGCCGGCTACAGCACACTGTCAGCACCTTAGGTAGGGCCCAGGAGCTGACAGATTCCTTTTAAATTATTTAAAAACATAATACAAATGTATAAATTTGATAGTAACATTATATTGGCTTGGCTTTATTGAAATAAATTATATTGCAATGACATTCACAAAGCTACATTGCTGTTTCTATACTATGCACTGAACAAAATCTTGAGGGAAAAAAAAAACATTGAGAACCATTGTGAATTCCTATCACTGACTTCTCTTGGCACAGATCAAGTATCTACAGTAAGTTCAGAGACAATTTGATGAAAATGGATCAATGATTTATACTGCATGAGATAACCACATTCAGCAAAATTTAAGTCATTTTCATGCAGTTATGCTGAAGATCTACTTAAAGTGATGGTGATTAACTTGTGACTTACAACATTCTATGGTACTTGTAATTAACAACCTCTGACAAATGGTGAAAGTAGTGATAGCATAATTTCTTTTAATTAGGGCATTTTAATGAAATACTATGTGTAACTGAATAGTTTTATTGCCCTGGCTCCCAGTGAACCACATTGTCTTACACCGCTATCCACTGACGGAGACAAAACAGAGCATGGGATTAGCAACATTTAATGTTGGAGATATTATCTATGAAATGATATGTAGAATGATGCTGGGGTTCATTTTTGCCCACCAGTGATATGTGTAAAACATGGATATAGTTATTGGCTGTAGCCATGTTTTCCAGACAACCTTAGAGCTTTATCCAACTTCAGCAGCCACCGCTAATCAAATGCTGAATGATCAGTTTTGGATGGACTCGAGCATGCTCCAGGTTCGCTCATCTCTACTATGCACATTATTTATAAGATAATACTAAAATGTCCGTAATGTTGTGGTAAATACATATAAGGTAATAGATTCATATGCTCTATTGAATGGAAAAACAGCCAGCACTGCACACACACAGTAAAGAACAGCTGCTGTAATTGATAACAATTGTTAAAATAATGAACATGCATAATATTTACTACCTGCTTTTATAAAAGAAAAAAAAAAGAAGTCTTTTTCAACCTGTTCCCAAATTGTTTTATATTCACACAAAATAATGGCCATATTTTAATATTTTCTTTTACTGGTTGTGAACATAGCTTTACTTGCTCAGCAGCCTTTCTACGAGTTTTTTGTACTCAAGCTCGATTAAGCACCCTGATGCTCGATCGAGCACCATGCTCAACCGAACGTGCTCGGTCATCTTTATTCATCTACTCTACAAGCATGTCTTCATTGCGCACATGTCCAAATGTTTTTCAAATTATAGTAGTAGTAGCTTTAAGGTGTGATTATTGTTTATTCATTTCATATTTCTTATGTCATAATGTCCAAAGGTTCTTCCATGTAATAACTCACTGCCAATTATAAGCATTGCATAGATCTTGGTAATAGTGAAAGGGTTAGTAAGCTTTCAATGTTCCAATGGTAATTTAGTGGACAATATGATACCATAGCAAACAATGTACAATATACTATTATAAGCCAGTTCACCAATATTTTTTATTATGGTTCTTTCAGTTCTGTTCAATGAGTCTAAGCAGGATAGGAATACTCAGACATCATTATGCCCACATAGAAATCATCGTGAGATTTATATTTAAACTTTAACAGCACAATGAACTTGGCACACAACAGTTGCTATAGAGAGGAGATGCACGCTGGAAGACTAACAATCCTAACTGTGAGTACTAGACAAACAATATGAATGAGTCCTGCAGCATCCGTTGTATAATCAATGAAGATTTATTTACATGATTTATTACAAAGATGCCGGTGGATGCAGGTGGCGTAGTACTTTTTAAACCACTGCCCAGTTCCCTTGCACGATGCCGGTCTATTCCCAAGCACCGGCCTGGCATGAAGCACTGGAGTCGGGCCCCCAGTGTAACAATCTCCCCTGCCCTTCTGTGACGCGGCTCTTTTAGAATCAATAGAGCAGCATCACAAAGGGTAGGCCTGGTGTGCCGGTAGGCCCACCCAAAGTGCATTGTGCCGGGCCTGTGCAAGGGAATAGACCGGGCGGCAGTTAAAAAAAAAAAAAGACTGCACCACTGGCATCCCTGCCCCAGCACCGGTCTGTTCATGTAAAAAACACAAAGTTATGTACCTGATGGCACCTTCGATTTAAAGAACATTCAAATTAAAAAGGCAAGCTGATGGCAGTTAAGTCCCTACACTAAACAATTATCAGTGTTCAATAGTGACAGCAGCAGATCGCCACTGACAATGGACCACCCGAACAGTGAAAGGATTATTTGGGTGTCCCCTCCCTCTTCTATACTGTATGCCGTATATAGATATATTCACAAATAAATATTCTCAGTACTGCACTTACTAATGGCACCATACTACAGCCAAATAGTTAATCTACACTATGACCACTTATCTACATTAGAGATGATCGAACAGCGCCAAAGTTCAGGTTCGTATGAACCCGAACCATTGGCATTTGACTCCTGCTGCCTTCCTGTACCATGGGAAAGGTGAAGACAGCCTGAGTACCGCCTGGAAAACCGGGATACAACCGGGATATTACCTAGGCTGTAACCCTGTTTACTAGGCGGTACTCGGGCTGTCTCCACCTTCCCCACGGAACGGGAAGGTAGCGGGAGTCAAATGCCGATGGTTCGGGTTTGTGCGAACCTGAACTTCGTCGCTTTTCAATCATCTCTAATCTACATACCAAAGACCAATAAAACCAATGTTATCCTCTTGCAGTCATCATGTAGGGGTAGGTGCAGGAACTCTGCAGCCTGCATAAGTGATTACAGTGCAGTTACATCCAATGACTTCAATGACAGGTGGTGTCCTCTCTGATTGGAGTCGCTCACTTTCCCTTTTCTTTTCTATCTGTTCCAGACCATAATGATGACTTCTTCCATATGTTACTTGTCTCATTACAGTTTGGCATCCCTCTTAATATACCCTATGGTAAAAATGTTATCCTTTTCACACATAATGCCCCAACATTATTAATGCCCTCATTTAGTAATAATACCCCTGTGTCACATGTGTTCATACCTACTGAGCTCTCTTATAGTAGCAAAGCCCACCTGTGCCAATTTCATACCACCAAAGCTCATCTCATGTAGTCATAGTCCCTCCTCCACCCGCACATAGTGATATTGCCATCCTGTGCCCTCATTTAAGGATCATGCCCTTTTATGAAACTCATAAATTTACAATGCCCCTGTGCCCCATTTATTAATACCCCCATGTGCCCCATATAGTAAGAATTCCTGCATGCCCTATGTATTTATTATGCCATTTTGTTTTTCCAATTTCAACACAGTATAAAGCTTATGCACATACCTGGGCTGATGTTCCAATACCCTTAAGATCCCATTGGTACCCATATGACCTCTGCTCTAAATGTCTGAAAGTCTAAAGGGACATGGAGTCACTGTTTTATATGCATCTTGGAATATGTTCTCATTGAGGTGCATAGAAGACAGGAACATATAGCCTCTTCAAATGTTATAGGCTGGGGATAGTCAGAGAAGAGGTCACATGGATGGGCATGATAACTGAAAGGTGATGGAACCTGGAAATAACCCTTCACGAGGGGGGCATTATCAACATGGGTGAATATGTGTACAAGCTTACAGTTGGGGCTAAAATAAAACAAACGTGCCAGCATTTAGTGATAATGTCCTCCTGTGTAATAGTGGCAATAATGCCCTTTTGTGTCCTTATGTAGTCATAATGTCCTCCTGTGCTCCCATGTAATAATATTATACTCCTCTGGCTGTAGTGCTAAAAGCCTCCTGTATCCCCCCACATGTACTGAAGGTATAATGCCATCCTTGACACCCCATATGCTATTAATGCCCCTTATGATTAGGTTGCCTAGTGTTAGCAATATCCCTGGGGTATAGGATAGAGGATACATAGGGAAGGCATAGAGTAGAAGTGAGATGGGGGGATAGCTGGACAGGGGGCAGGGTTAAAGGATGGCTTTTTACGGATGAATGAGATGGTTGCATGTTTATATGGAGAGGGAAAGATGCCAGTAGTTAGTGATAGCTTGAAGAGATGAGTTAGTGCTGGGACAAATGTTAAGGCCAGGTTGGGCATAAGGGGGATGGGATTGGGTCAAGTGGACAGTGGAAGGGAGGAGAAGTTGAAGGTGTTAAAAAGCTGCCTAGGGTTGTGATGGAGAGAATATATGAGATAAGGGAAAAAATCTGTTTAGTAAAGGTAACAGCAGATTTGAAGTTAAGGAGTGCTTGCTTGTATGTCTGGAAGTCGTCATTGGAGTCGGTTTTCTTTCAGTGCCGTTAAGCAGACCTGGATATTCCCCTTAACCCTTTGAGGACCAGGCCCAAAATGACCCAGTGGACCGCGCAAATTTTGATCTTAGTGTTTCCGTTTTTCCCTCCTCCCCTTCTAAGAGCTCCAGCACTTTCAGTTTTTTATCTACAGGCCATGTAAGGGCTTATTTGTTACAGGAATAGTTGTACTTTGTAATGGCGTCATTCATTTTACCATAACATGTATGATGGAATCCCAAATATATTATTTATGAAGATATAAATTGGTGAAATCGCAAAAAAGAATGCAATATGGTAACGTTTGGGGGGTTCCTGTGTCTACGTAATGCACTATATGGTAACAGCGACATGATACAATTATTCTATAGGTCAGTCTGAACACAACCATATGCAGGTTACACAGATTCTCTAATGGTATATATTTTTTTTAAATGAAATCCTTTTTTTTGGCAATTAATTATAAATAAAATGGGACTATTGTGACGCTTATAACGTTTTTATTTTTCCACCTACGGGGCTGTATGGGGTGTCATTTTTTCCGCCATGATCTCTAGTTTTTATTAATACCATATTTGTGAAGATCGGATATTTTGATCACTTTTTATTAATTTTTTTATATATATATATAATGTAACATAAAATCGGTAATCCGCGCACTTTTTTCCCTCTTTTCGTGTACGCCGTTTACCATTCGCAATGACACTTGTTATATTTTAATAGATCGGACAATTACGCACGCTACGGTATATTATATGTTTATCTATTTATTTATTTTTATATGTTTTATTTATATAATGGGAAAGGGGGGTGATTTCAACTTTTATTGGGGGAGGGGTTTTGGGGTTGTGTGTTAGTGTTTTTAACTTTTTTTTTTTTACACATTTGAAGTTCCTTTGGGGGACTTGTACATACATTAGTCTGATTTCTACACTGATGAATGCTATGCCATAGGCATAGCATTGATCAGTGTTATCGGCGATCTGCTCATTGAGCCTGCCTGTGCAGGCTTAGAGTAGCAGATCGCCGATCGGACCGCATGGAGGCAGGTGAGAGACCTCCTGCAGTCCGTTTTACCGATCGGGACCCCCGCAGTCACACTGCGGGGGTCCCGATCGGTAAGTGACAGGGGACTCCCCCTGTGACTTATACTTAAACGCTGCGGTCGCGCCGCGATCGCGGCATTTAAGGGGTTAATGACACGCGGCAGCGCGATCGCTGCAGCGTGTCATTACCGGTGAGGTCCCGGCTGCTCACTGCAGCCGGCCCCCACCAGCTATGAAGCGCGCTCCAGAGAAACACCCAGGGCGTACAGTTACGCCCTAGGTCGTCTGGGGACAGACTTCCATGGCGTAACTATACGCCCTAGGTCGTCTAGGGGTTAAATGTTTGTCTGTCAATGTGCTGTGTTTTCTTGTGTGCGAGAGGGGTGACAGAATTAAGAACTGAGACAATTGTGGAGTTGTAAAAAGGTTGCAGGATATTGTGGTGGCCCTGCAATCCATTTCTTGTCTATATCTCCATCTAATTATGACAATATGAGTCTATGTGGCTACATTGTCCGAAATTAATGAGTTGCTGGAAATGGATAGTGCTGCGGGCCGTGCTCTCTGCTGTGTCCTCAGCTATTTCTCTTGATCTCAGTGGGTCTTAGCAGTAAGAGCCCCTGTGATCTATAACTTTTGACATGCCTGATGAGATGTCAAATGTTATTTTTAATGACAGTGAATCTTTAAATATTTCAAAGTAAACATTTGGGAGTTTAAATTCAAAGTATTAAACTTGAAATAGAGTTAAATACTTACAGAAAAAAATCTGTCTCCCACCACATTGAGAAAATAATTACCCTGGAACTTTAAAAGTTTAATTAATGTCTATGTATTCACTGACACCAGTAACACAGTGACAACAAAGAGCTTCAAGATGAACAAGCTGTTACTAAGTAATTATTGCATTTCACAGTCACTACTTTTCTTTCCCTTTTTTCATTAACAATAACATCGTTCTTGTTTTAGGACATTAGGCTCAGTGGAAAAAAACACTGAATAGTTGTCTGACACTCCAGTAAAATCTCTAATTGGAGTCACTATAGGTCAAGATGTTCTGTCGCTGATCTTATACTTGGTTATTACAAAATGTAAGATCACTGTAATGCTTCATAGATATTTGATGCAAACATTAAAGCTAATAAAATCTACAGTATATCTTTATTATCATGTAACAAAATTATGACTATAGAAAATTAAAGAAAATTTGTATAGAATTCATAAAAAGAAAATAAACACAATCCCAATTAACCATTAATAACTTTTAATTAGGCAACAAACCAATATAACTATATAAATTTTAATTAAAAAAGCTATAATATTTTAAATAAAATGATTAATATAAAATAAAGCATTAAGTTTATTACCCTATATTCTGTAATAAAGATATTTTATATAATCATCTGTTCATGCTATGGTTAGACCATTATCCATTCTAATATACTAAAGATACTTTCATTTATTCTATATTAAGATCACTAATTAGAACATAAACAACACTCTGAAAACTGTGCACACTCTAAATAAGCAAAAAAAAAAATGATGGAAGGTGAAACAGATAGGCTATATATTGTACCAGCATTTTAGAGATGAGTGAAGTAGTCGGTAATTTGTTTCGCGAGGTTCAATCATCTAATTTCCGCCATGGACAGCAGTGGACATCGGATCAGCAGAGTAAGATAAATCTTCTCCCAGGACAGCAGCAGACATCGGTAGATCAGGACGTCCTGCAGCAGAAACTTGGTGGGTATTCTTGAGTATGCCCTGACATCCACCGAAAATAAGACATAGCACATCTTAGGGAGCAAAAATTTTATATGACACTGTCTTATTTTAGGGGAAACAGGGTACAGTAAAGAATGACATCTGCCTAATTTAAATAAAAACATTGGAATATTCTACTACAAGACCCTTTCTTGAAAGAATTTATTATAATAATAAGAAAAACTTTCTAACATCTACAATTCAAAGTAAAATAATCGTAATGTCTGAAAAAACAATCTAAATATAACCTTATTATATAACCTATCAAGCAATTAATGTTTGCTGGTATTGGATTGATGGTTGAACAAACCAACAGTTTTTTTTTTTTTTCTCTGATGGAAAATTAAGATCTATGAGCCATGACATCAACACATTTTCCTTCTAACATTACAGGCAGCTATAAGTGCAATCATAAAATTTTGAAGCAATATGACACACAACAAAAAAGATCTCACCTCACAAATCACCATAGCTTTCACATAAAAACATTTATGAACTGTGTCCCAACCAATGTGACTAACAACCTCTTGTTACATAGTGTATGCAGGCATACAGCTACCTACATATCCATATCGGAGGACTTCATGATAACACCAGTTGAATATACTGCATATCTGCAGGGGCTACACAGCATTTTAAAAGTGTCAAGAAACGAGAGAATTACTAGATTTTTACCCTTATCTACAATATATATGTGTATTGTTTTG
Source organism: Dendropsophus ebraccatus (assembly GCF_027789765.1). Classification (NCBI taxonomy): domain Eukaryota; kingdom Metazoa; phylum Chordata; class Amphibia; order Anura; family Hylidae; genus Dendropsophus; species Dendropsophus ebraccatus. The sequence goes on from NC_091455.1 coordinate 110,224,983, forward strand.
GTCTATTAGGCTCTCATTAAGGTTTTATTTTGTTTATTATTGCTTTAATAATTACTTTGCTTCAATTGCATTGCTTTAATAATTATGGCATCTTATATTGCATTGTTTTTGGAAATTATGCTATGTACCACTGTAATATCATTTACATTTTATTTCCTCTTCATCTGATTATACACTATTATGGCCTACCCCGCTTGTAATTTTTTTTTAGGACATCAAGGATATTTATCATTGCTTTTATGGTACAGTTATGCTGTTTTTACAGTGCTATATTTAAATTCCTTTCTCTATCACTACAGTGAAATGTTATCCTAAAATGAAAGGGCAACAGTGGCATTTTTAATTTTTTATCATTTGCCATAAGAACGAGTTTTGTAGGGGGGTTTTGTGTGGCTTTTTTGTGGTAATTAACAAAAATGCAAGGAATTTTATGACTAAAAGCATTGTATAAATAAATCACCACTAAGTATGAGGTCTGAAAACTTTACTTATAAACTATGTTGTTTACCTAAGAAATAAACATTTACTTCTTCAAACAGTTTCTCTTTCATGAAAAACAAAGTGAACATTTCAATGACTGTGACCTGAAAGTTATCAAGTACTAAGAACTGGCACAAAAGTAAAATACTGTACATCAGAAAACAGCTTGAGTCATACGGATGAGCACAAGCTTAAGCATTGAGGTCTAATTTATAAAATGGATCTGGATAATGGATCTTTCTCTAGAAAAACACTTTAATAATAGCTACAAGTAATATTACAGCCCTACAGCCCTACTACAGCCCTGCTAAAATAATATTTTCACATTTATACACCATGAGCATTGGTGTTTTTATACACAGTGTTTATATACTGTTCACCATAAAGGATATACACCTTCAATACAGATATTGTGATTATAACATCTGTGCTGTCAAATATGTGATTTATTATGGAATACATGTTTTTTCCCATAGTTTTCTTTAATCTTTTAAACAAATCAAGTTCTGTCTTTAAAAGTGTCTTTATTAGGTCACCAGCTTACAAATACTGTTTTATCCATTCAAATTACAATTTAAAATTTTATTAATTATATTTTATGTGTAGTGGTGTCTGCACTGTGCACTTAAAGCACCAGAGAACCTGCTGATATGCCGCAGTAGCTGTGTATCTCAGTAAGGCTAGGTTCACACTTCATTTTCAGCATCCGTTTAACAGATCCATTTTTTTAAACGGTCAAAAAAGTAGTGTCAACAGTACTTTATTGTGCATAAAAAAAAAATGCATCCGTTTTGATCCGTTTTTTTCTGTAATGAAAGTCAATGGAAAAACGGATCAAAAACGAATGCACACAAATGCATCAGTTTTTTGCAATCCGTTAAATGCTGAAAACGCAGTGTGAACCTAGCCTAATACATAGCCATTACTTTAATTCCTGTCTTCCCCCGCATAGTTTGTAAAATCGCTAAATGCTCTTATGTAAATTTCTAGCATAAGAGCATTTAGGGCATTGCTCAGGGCTGGAGAGCATTGCCGCGCCCCGCCCCTCCTATCCCGCCCACTGTGCATATTTATAACTGCATAGTGGGCTCTATACATGGCGGCTGCGCATGTGTGAACCCTTTGGGCCACCGCCGATCCTCCTGGAGGTCCCTCAAGACGTAAGTATAAAGTTCGGTGGGGTTCCCGACGGGACTGCTTCCCTGCGCAGCCACCATGTATAGAGCCCACTATGCAATGCTCTCTGGCCCCGAGCCGGATCTATATGCTCTTATGCAAGTAATTTGCATAAGACCATTTAGCGATTTTACAAACAATAGGGAGGAGGACAGGGGTTAAAGTAAAGGCTATGTACTACTGTGATACACAGCTACTGCGGCATATCAGCAGAAAAACCTGCTGCTTTAACACCACAAATTTAACCCAATGTGGCCCAATGCACTCCTCCATTTAATTGTATCTGGACACTTTAACTAAGAAATTGTAAAATAGGTGTGTGATTTTTACTTGACAGCCTCTGTGATTATATTTCTTCTTGCCTGGCACAGGTTAGTGCATTGTATGTTGAATATACTATTGATGGCTCGAGCAGTTGTCTGTGGCCTATGGATTCTGAAGTGCTCATGGCAACTAAATGCATCCATATTCTTTAGCAGCCAACCCTCTTGCCCTGGATCCCTGAACTAGAGATGTTTTTGTGTTTTGGATCCATGAGCCATTACCTTCCACTCAATGACTCTATTTTGTAACTGTATGCAACTTGTTTGCAGCTTGCAAATAATTTAATTTAGCCAATTATGTTAGTTTCAGCACATAAATCATGATGAATCAGTTTGCTCAGTGGCTAACAGGGCCATCTGGCATTTCGGGCAAATGTCATAAAGTCCTAGGTGGGCCGGTCCCATACTTCCCCTGGCCCAGCGACTCATTCCCTCTGCCGTAGTGAAAGAGAGTCACCAGCCAGGAGGAAGACTGGACCGGCCCACCAGGGGCCAGTGTAAAACTGTGCAGCGCTCCGTGGCCATTCCAGGAATCCGGGATACAAGTCCCTGATTTCGAGGTGAGTCCCGCTCCATTCAATTGTGCGTATGTCTTTAAGACACACTCAATTGATTGGGCACAGGCGGCCGGGACTTACAGCATAGCCAGCGTCTATGATACATGCTGCCTGTGCTGGAAGAGAGGAGAGCATGCCTGAAGACCATTGGCAGCTTCGGGGGAGCGTGTGACAGGTGAGTTGTTTTCTTCACCACCCCCCTCCCCTCACACACACACCTTTCATGCAGAGACTTCAGGGGGGGTAATTACTATGGGGGACTGCATTGGGGGGGGGTCTATGGGGGCTGCATGGAGGGTTAATTACTATATATGTACTATATATATATATATATATATATATATATATATATATGTATGTATGTTACTAATATATGCTTAATCATCCCACTTCCTGGAGACTAAAAATTCATTCCATACATGTCATTATCTATTCTGCTGAAGACAAAGTAATTTCTCTCTGACCTGTTCAGTCCGACACTGCTCTCAACCCCCTCCTACCTCTTCCCATGCAGATAGCTGATGTAAACAAGTCCTTAGTTACAACATTGTAGCTTCTTTCTAATGCTGGGAGGGTCAAGTTGCTAATAAACTCTGCAATTATTCCTCCCAGCATTACACAGAAGCTCATAACTTTTCACCATACGACAAGTGGGCTTATGTGCTTTAAAATGTCGGTGCTGATTTTCAGTCCCAGTCCGCCCCTGGTGGCTAATGACTATGTTGTCAATGGTCGTCAGCCATTGAGCAGATATTTCCTGTCTGCAGGGAGCATCACTGGAGTTGGTAAAGAAGAGAATCATGGCACAGAGTGTTCACTTAAGAAACTGGGAAAAATGGGGAAGCAGGCCAGGTAAGTATAGTTTTTCATTATTTTTAATGCAACTTAGGCCACATATTAAACCCCTTCTCCCCCACCTAGACAACCCATTTTAGGTATCCCATTTTATATATATATATATATATATATATATATATATATATATATATATATATATATATATATTCAGTGAGGTGCTTGAAAAGTGGAAATGACCAAATCTACAGCAGGAATGAAGCAAAACGCTTCTGCTCACCAGTCTGTGGGTTCTAAAGTCTGCTTCGCTCCATCCAGCTCCTCCCCAGCTGCTGGGATAAGATTGATCCAGTCCTGTGAAACTTCTCGCAGTTTCCCAGGATTTTTCTCGCCACATTAGGAGGAGCGGCATGGAGCAGAGCAACCTTCAAAGCCCACAGCCTGATGGGCAGAATGCACATAGGAATGAAGCAATTCGCTTTGTTTCTACTGTAGGAACTGAATGTTCTCTTTTTCTCATTTTTCCCCAACAATTTTGCATTTTAATTTTTTCCCTTCCCACTTTTTTTTTTTTAAACTGCTGTACTATATATTGAACACATGACAACACATATTAGAATTATAATTTGTATCTCCAATATTACAAGCTAGTGGCAAAAAAGTCTCTGTAAGGGCAGACGACACTGCGAATGTCCCAAATGAATAAGGAGCAAGGAGGAGTCTACCAGCTGTTCCCTTACCAGTTTTGGCATTCTCATATTTGCTCGTGATCTCACTGTGTAACCCTACTGGTGTTAGGGCGGGTTCACACTACGGAATTCTCGTGGACAATGTCCGCTGAATTCCGTCAGCTGTCCGCCCACACGGGCACGCGCTTTTCCGCCGGCGCCATAGACACCATTCTATGGGCCGGCGTATTCCGCGATCCGCTAAAAGAAGTGACATGACACTTCTTTCAGCGTATAGTGGAATACGCCGGCCCATAGAATGGTGTCTATGGGGCTGGCGGAAAGGCGCCCAGATGTGCGGGTGGACAGCTGACGGAAATCCGCGGACATTGTCCGCGAGAATTCCGTAGTGTGAACCCGCCCTTACAGAGTGCTGAAACAGGTAAACAGGGACTTTTTTTTTACATGAGTCATCTTGTAAGGGAGGGGGAGGAGGAGGAGGTTAAAAGCAGATATGGAGTGAGCCACTCACACACAGTTTTCTGTGTCTTTAACACAAAATAGCAGACTCAGAACTGAGGGAAGATGACTGAGAAGATAATATGTATGGATTTAATTGTTAGTCTCTAGGAGGGGGAATGAATCAACAATTTTACCGCTGACTATGTCTGTATGTCCTAAGGGTCAATGGATATATTGTATAATATTATTTTGTGGTGCAACTGGACCTTACACATTCAGGCCGGTGCCAGAAAAGATCATCCCGGCCGGTATAGCAGTACTGATCTTTGCTGGATACCACATCCAAATTTAGCGGCAGTATAGATCATCCGGCCGAAGCCGCACGCTCCATTGTCTGAACAGATAGGGTTTTCTGCGGCCGCTATTCAGTGACTAAGAGATCAACAAGTGATCATTTTATTTAATTAAAGGTAAACAATCAGTAGGTCCATACAAACAAACCTTCTGATATGTACTTCCTGCTGAAGAGCTGCACATTCTGGCACCAATCTTTTTATGTTTTTCTTTGGCGCCATTTAGAGAAATGCGAATTAGTACATTTGGGGCGGCTCATATGTCCATGTTTACTTTTGCATAAGTAGACACTTCTCTCTCCCTGCATGCGCAGTAACAGCAGCCTAGTGCCATACATGAGAGAGAGTGAGTAGGCTTGGAGCATAAGTAGGCTTGGAGCTGGCAGGATGGTGCACTGAAGGGCCAGAGAACTCCCCAGTGAACCAAATTTACCAATTAGCTTATTTCTTTTTGAACAAATTCCTCCTAAAAGGTGCCATGGAGAAACATAAGAAGGCACTGGAATGACTAGCTCTGCGGCAGCTGGTACAGCACATGTCAGCAGGTTTGTACGTTCGAACCTGCTGATAGTTTTTCTTTAAGTATATTTAATTGTGCATTCACTGTATGTTTTATACACAAGTAATCAGCGGGGGTGTATTTAGCAATTGACTGTCTTTTCTTACTACAATATATCCTTGTTCTATAAAGGTCACTGTATTTACATCTAATTTTATATTTATAAATAAATTATGCCAAACATTTGACCTATATAAGGTGTCTTGAGAGCTTTGTTTTTATTGATTCTGTAGAGTTCGATGGATACACCAATGCTTATCCGTTCACTCAACTTCCCATTTATTTCTATTCTGGCAATTGACTGAGCTGCTCCTGTATCTCCCTTTTAAAGTTTAAAGGAGATTATACACTTTATATATTACCATATCATACGAAGAAACAAATAAACTACAGTTTATGCTTTCGGCTTGCCTCAATTAAACCTAGCTTTTAACTGTTTACTCCATTCCAGAATGTAAGCTAAATTTCTGTTTTTAGGAGGAACTAAGTTGATTCCTACAATGGTCTTGGTGTTGGCAGATAAGTCATGGCAGGTATCATTATTTCACAATCAGCCACTCAGGAGGGTCAGTGTAATACAGTACACAAGGGATAGAAAAAAAAAGGTAAACAGACAGAGGTCAGATACGGGATAGCAGAACAGTAACACACACAATACCATAATATAACTGTATTTTTTAGGTGAAAATATGGTGGTATATGTAATAATGCACTCTATTAAAGCCAATGATAAATCAAATAGTAATCTTCACACATGCTAACATCAGAGCTACAAGTATTTGTAACTCCAGCGTCAACAAGATATATCCTTGGCTATTGTATTGCCATCCCTTAGGATACATAAGATATGTCCTTAGCAGAGAAAGAGCTAAACCCACTGTTGTATACTAACTATTAGAGATGAGCGAGTAGTGAAATATTCGAATTTCGAGAATTCGAATCGAATAGGTCCCGAGATTCGACTACCCATTATAGTCTATGGGAAAAAAAATTCTCAGCACTTGGAAATCAAAATTTGACCACTTAAAGGTCACGAAGTCCCCCATGAAACCTCCCTTAATGATGCGAACACCTCCGGAATGACACTGGGACATTAGGGGGGCATGCCTGGGTGCACCCAACACCCCAAAATCGCAGTATAATCAGCGTAGCTGTCACTGTCTCCCTCTCTAACAGCAGCCACCCGGTCACCCCCAGCCCAGATCTCACCCCCTATGTCCAGAGCCTCCCACTGCACCGTCCAGCAGCCCCCCCATCACCCGTGGCATCCCTCACTCAACCGCGGCATAGCCTCCTCCGCACTCACCCGCCCCCCCGGCAAGCTCCGCCCCCACGATCGCCGGCGGCAAGCTCCGCCCCCCCGCGATCGCCCGCGACAAGCTCCGGCCCCCCGCGATCGCCCGCGACAAGCTCCGCCCCCCCGCGATCGCCTGCGGCAAACTCCGCCCCCCCGGCGATCGCCCGCGACAAGCTCCGCCCCCCGCGATCGCCCGCGGCAAGCTCCACCCCCAGTATTTGCCCGCGACAAGCTCCGCCCCCCCGCGATCACCCGCGACAAGCTCCACCCCTTGCTATCGCCCGTGGCAAGCTTCGCCCCCCCTCAGCTCTGCTACACCGCCATCTCAGCACCGGTACACCGTCATCCCCAACTCAGCTCATCTACACCGTCACCGCAAACTCAGCTCTGCTACACCGTCACCGCCAACTCAGCTCTGCTACACCGTCACCGCCAACTCAGCTCTGCTACACTGTCATCCCCAACTCAGCTCTGCTACACCGTAACCGCCAACTCAGCTCTGCTACACCGGCACTGCCAACTCAGCTCTGCTACACCGTCATCCCAACTCAGCTCTGCTACACCTACCCCCCAACTTAGCTCTGCTACACCTACCCCCCAACTCAGCTCTGCTACACCTACCCCCAACTCAGCTCTGCTACACCGCCCCCCCACTCAGCTCTGCTACACTGTCCCCCCAACTCAGCTCTGCTACACCGCCCCCGCAACTCAGCTTTGCTACACCGTCACCCCCAACTCAGCTTTGCTACACCGCCATCTCAGCACCGATACACCGTCATCGCCAACTCAGCTCATCTACACCGTCACCGCCAACTCAGCTCTGCTACACCGTCACCGCCAACTCAGCTCTGCTACACCGTCATCCCCAACTCAGCTCTGCTACACCGTCACTTCCAACTCAGCTTTGCTACACCGACACCGCCATCTCAGCTCTGCTACACTGTCATCATCTCCTTTATTGTCTCAGCTCTGCTACTTCACCATCATCAGGCAGAAGCATTGCATAATGGGAAATGTAGTTTCCAATCTTGGCTATAGATCGTCTTTTAGAAAAACTTGTAACTCAGGAACGGCAGCAGCTAGAAAGATGGGAGATGGCTCAAAATACTCAGAGGGACTTGGTGAATAAGACCAGCTGGGTTTGGGAGCATTACATTTTTTAGCTCTTGGGGGGAGTACACCTTTAAATATTCAAGGTCATGTGGTTCAACCATCCAATGATAAAAAAACGCCAAGTGCGATGGGAGGGCTTTTGAATGTTTGGCGCGTATTCAACACACTACTCGATTCTATTTGAATTTTCAAATATTGCAATATTAGATCGAATACTCACTCGAATCGTATTCACTCATCTCTACTAATTATGTTATACATGTAACTGTACTAGACAAAGCCAAGGTAATTTATATTGTCCCCATACCATAACAATGTCTAACAATTGTGTATCAAATAATAATAATAATAATAATTGTACATAGCATGAACTTGAGTTTTTCTTTATTTTATTTTTTTTTATTCTTCTTCCTGTATTGTCTTTAAGTCCTTATTAACCCCTAGACGACCCTGGACGTAGGGTTACGTCATGGAAGTTTGTCCCCAGACGACCCATGACGTAACTCTAAGTCCTGGGTGTTTCTCCCGCTATGAAGCGTGCTCCGGAGCAGAGCGCGCTTCATAGGAGGTGGGGGCCGGCTGCAGTGAGCAGCCGGGACCTCACCGGTAATGACACGCTGCAGCGATCGCGCTGCCGCGTGTCATTAGCCCCTTAAACGCCGTTGAAACGGACTGCCGGAGGTCTCTCACCTGCCTCCGTGCGGTCCGATCGGCGATCTGCTACACTGAGCCTGCACAGGCAGGCTCAATGAGCAGATCGCCGATAACACTGATCAATGCTATGCCTATGGCATAGCAATCATCAGTGTAGAAATCAAACTAGTGTATGTAAAAGTCCCCCAAAGGGACTTCAAATGTGTAAAAAAAAAAAGTTCAAAACACTATTACACTACCCCAAAACCCCTCCCCCAATAAAAGTTTAAATCACCCCCCCTATCCTATTATATAAATTAAACATATAAAAATAAATAAATAGATAAACATATAATATACCGTAGAGTGCGTAATTGTCTGATCGAATATTAGATCGAATACTCACTCGAATCGTATTCACTCATCTCTACTAATTATGTTATACATGTAACTGTACTAGACAAAGCCAAGGTAATTTATATTGTCCCCATACCATAACAATGTCTAACAATTGTGTATCAAATAATAATAATAATAATAATTGTACATAGCATGAACTTGAGTTTTTCTTTATTTTATTTTTTTTATTCTTCTTCCTGTATTGTCTTTAAGTCCTTATTAACCCCTAGACGACCCTGGACGTAGGGTTACGTCATGGAAGTTTGTCCCCAGACGACCCATGACGTAACTCTATGTCCTGGGTGTTTCTCCCGCTATGAAGCGTGCTCCGGAGCAGAGCGCGCTTCATAGGAGGTGGGGGCCGGCTGCAGTGAGCAGCCAGGACCTCACCGGTAATGACACGCTGCAGCGATCGCGCTGCCGCGTGTCATTAACCCCTTAAACGCCGTTGAAACGGACTGCCGGAGGTCTCTCACCTGCCTCCGTGCGGTCCGATCGGCGATCTGCTACACTGAGCCTGCACAGGCAGGCTCAATGAGCAGATCGCCGATAACACTGATCAATGCTATGCCTATGGCATAGCAATCATCAGTGTAGAAATCAAACTAGTGTATGTAAAAGTCCCCCAAAGGGACTTCAAATGTGTAAAAAAAAAAGTTCAAAACACTATTACACTACCCCAAAACCCCTCCCCCAATAAAAGTTTAAATCACCCCCCCTATCCTATTATATAAATTAAACATATAAAAATAAATAAATAGATAAACATATAATATACCGTAGAGTGCGTAATTGTCTGATCTATTAAAATATAACAAGAGTCATTGTGATCGGTGAACGGCGTACACAAAAAGAGGGAAAAAAGTGCGCGGATTACCGATTTTATGTTACATTATATATTAAAAAAATTCAATAAAAAGTGATCAAAACGTCCGATCTTCACAAATATGGTATTAATAAAAACTAGAGATCATGGCGGAAAAAATTACACCCCATACAGCCCCGTAGGTGAAAAAAAAACCCCGTTATAAGCGTCACAATAGGCCCATTTTATTAATATTTAATTGCCAAAAAAAAAGGATTTAATAAATAATATATATATATATATATATATATATATATATATATATATATATATATATATATATATATATATATAACATTAGAGAATAACCTGCATATGGTTGTGTTCGGGCTGACCTATAGAGTAATGGTATCATGTCGCTTTTACCATATAGTGCATTACGTAGACACAGGAACCCCCCAAACGTTACCATATTGCATTCTTTTTTACGATTTCACCTATTTATATCTTCAAAAATAATATATTTGGAATTCCATCATACATGTTATGGTAAAATGAATGACGCCATTACACAGTACAACTATTCCTGTAACAAACAAGCACTTACATGGCCTGTAGATAGAAAACTGAGACTGCTAGAGCTCTTAGAAGGGGAGGAGGGAAAAACAAAAACAAAATTAGCGCTGTCCACTGGGTCATTTTGGGCCTGGTCCTCAAAGGGTTAAACCAAATATTATGATACATTATAACACAAATTTTACCAGGTATTCAACTATTTTTGTATTTGCTAAGATCGCTAATTTTATCTGTGTTTCAATCTGTAACTTCAAAAGCTTTTTCAAAACTTGCCTTACTCCTGTTCACTCAAAAGGGACTATCACATTTGCTTATTATTCATTTTTATTATTCATTTAAATCCTATTTAGTTTCCCTCAACTTAGAACTCAGTACATCAGCATATTCTTGATTTAATCTTAAAACACCTTTACTGAAAAATTATGTAAATGTGTTATACAACTTCCAGCCAGTGAGGGAAAATCTACTTAGAAGGCAGGGTTAAACAGTACATTCACAGTGTGTTAATTCACATAGTTCATTTTATTCACATAGTTCATGTCTCATGGGAAACAGATAGACAACCCTGTCTTTTTATTGAAAACTATAATGTATCTGTCACAAGGTAGGTAGAGTATGACCAGAAAAGGCATGGGGCTTACTTGCCTCAACAATTCTACACAGCTGCGCACAGCCACAGAGATGGTCCCTTCTTGACACCATGGTGAAAGACAAGAGAGACTGACATACAGGGAAGGTAAATAGGCCTTGCAGGGGCGTAACTAGAAATGGCTGGGCCCCATAGCAAACTTTTAATTGGGCCCCCCCCCCCTCAACCGACCACTACACCGTCAACACACCCAGCTCTACACAGGGTCTGTACTACATATAAATTACAGTGCAAATATATTTAGTGACTCACAGGGGACGTCTTCTCTGATCGGAGTTCTTCCCTTTTCATCTTCTTCTCCATCTGTCCTGGGCCATTATGAGAACTTCTCCGAGCCACGAATCCACAGAATCTGCCAGACAGACATATTAGGCTCCTCACACTGGCACCATCCTCATCTCTATACACACTGCACATCTGTTTTGGCCCCTTTAAGCCCTCTTTCAGTGGGTAGCCCTGGCTCCTTATAGATAGTCCCTTGTTCAGTCTTCCACATAGATGGCCCTGTGTGCATCTACTATAGTAGAGAGCCCCTCTGTGTTTATAGTAGATGACAACCTCTGTGCATCCCCTATACCAGGGGTAGGGAACCTCGGCTCTCCAGCTGTTGCAAAACTACAACTCCCATCATGTGTAGACAGTCAAAGCTAAAGCTGTAGTTTTTAAACAGCTGGAGATCCAAGGTTCCCTATCCCTGCCCTGTAGTATATGGCCCCCTCTGTGTAGTCCCCTTATAGATGACCCCTATAGATTAGTCCACTAAAATAAATACCCCCCCCCTCTGCGCATGCCCTATTATATACATCCCGCAGTGTAGTTACCCTTATAGATGCCTCCTCTGTGACGTCCTCCTTATAGATTGCAGGGCCATCTTAACAGCATTATGGGCCCCTGGGCAGAGGTGCGAATTGGGCCCCACCCCCCCGCGGCCGCCGCCATCAAAACCCCCCATCTTTGCAACCCCGCCCCTAGCCAGTACAATTACGTACAATAAAAAACACAAATTATTGTTAACATAAACTTTAATTCACAACACAGTCTTTCAGCAGCGCAAAAACAAAAAATAACCGTGCGTGTATGCCTCACCAAACCAGACCAGGTTGGCTTCAAAGTATCCAAAAAACGCAATGGAGACAGCACTTCCAACAGCAATCTGCAGGGTTTATTGTCACACCAGTGCAACATGTCTCATATATACAAAGGGGCAACAACATGACTATTATATATGAGAACCATGTTGTCTCCCTGTATGTATACTGTATAATACAATATACAGGGAAACAACATGGCTTATATATAGAGAAGGGCAAAACAACAAGTCTCATATATACAGAGGGGCAACAACATGACTATTATATATGAGAACCATGTTGTCTCCATGTATACAGAATACAGGGAAACAACATGGTTCATATATAATATAATAGTCATGTTGTTGCTCCTCTGTCTATATGAGACATGTTGTTTTGCCCTTCTCTATATATATGCCAGATAACAAGCAACAAATATTACCACCGCATACTGACTAACACCACCGCTGCTACTGACTAATCCACTGTACACAGATCACTATCACCTCATCCAGTCATATAGAGGTACCCAGCTCTACACAGGTTCTGTACACCATATACATTACAGTGCAGATACATCAAGTTACTCACATGGGACGTCTTCTCTGATCAGAGTTCTTCCCTTTTCATCTTCTTTTCCATTTGCCCTGTGCCGTTATGAGAACTTCTCCGAGCCACGAATCCACAGAATCTGCCAGACAGACATATTAGGCTCCACACTCTGTCACCATCCTCATCTCTCTACACACTGCACATCTATATTGGCCCCTTATAGATGGCTCCCCCCTGTATTACCCCCTTATAGATTGCTCCCCCCTGTATCCCCCCTTATAGATGGCTCCCCCCTGTATCCCCCCTTATAGATGGCTCCCCCTGTATCCCCCCTGTATAGATGGCTCCCCCTGTATCCCCCCCGTATAGATGGCTCCCCCTGTATCAGCCCCTTATAGATGGCTCCCCCTGTATTACCCCCTTATAGATGGCTCCCCCCTGTATCCTTCCCGTATAGATGGCTCCCCCTGTATTACCCCCTTATAGATGGCTCCCCCTGTATTACCCCCTTATAGATGGCTCCCCCCTGTATTACCCCCTTATAGATGGCTCCCCCTGTATTACCCCCTTATAGATGGCTCCCCCTGTATTACCCCCTTAAAGATGGCTCCCCCCTGTATCCCCCCCATATAGATGGCTTCCCCGTATTCCCCCCTTATAGATGGCTCCCCCCTGTATCCCCCCCTCGTATAGATGGCTCCCCCCTGTATCCCCCCCTCGTATAGATGGCTCCCCCCTGTATCACCCCCTTATAGATGTCTCCCCCCTGTATCCCCCCTATAGATGGCTCCCCCCTGTATCCCTCCCTATAGATGGCTCCCCCTGTATCCCCTCTATAGATGGCTCCCCCTGTATCCCCCCTATAGATGGCTCCCCCCTGTATCCCGCCTATAAATGGCTCCCCCCTGTATCCCCCCCTATAGATGGCTCCCCCTGTATCCCCCCTATAGATGGCTCCCCCCTGTATCCCCCCTATAGATGGCTCCCCCTGTATCCCCCCTATAGATGGCTCCCCCCCTATAGATGGCTCCCCCTGTATCCCCCCCTATTGATGGCTCCCCCCTGTATCCCCCCCTATAGATGGCTCCCCCGTATTCCCCCTTATAGATGGCTCCCCCCTGCAAAGCAGATTAAAAAAAAAAAACA